>NC_142313.1:41747896-41922063 GCF_054855325.1 Carica papaya | reverse complement strand
AATGGTTAAATAAGGGGTGAGTTACACTATCCTAATAAGGACATCACACTATATCACTGGCACAGAAGTAAAGGTTGATAGAAAATTAAAACAATTAATGAAGCACTAAATTTAAACCAATACATTTATTAAAAATAAAACTATTTATCATTCACTAACCATTGTGGAATTTATGAAAATAACTTATAAAGACAATAACATCATACATATTATAACTTCATGCACAATTAGTAATATAAAATATATCATAAATTCATATTCATTAACAATAACTAAATCATAGCCGTTTCTCGTTTCACCAACCCACTAGTATTCATGGGTATTCATAAGGGTGTCTCCGCTACAAGTGAATTCTTTCTCTTAACAATTTTAATTACAGAGCCTTCCCCATATCCCGTCCGGTATAAGTGCTAAAACATTAAACCTCAATACCCCGTCCGGTATAAGCGCCAAATGATCAAGTCTCCATACCCCGTCCGATATGAGACAACGTTTACGGTAAGGTTCTCTATGAACCCGGTCCATCCACCATATCTCAGGATATCTAGTGAAGCTGTCATCTTATCTGTTTATTAGATCACATTCCTTTTCTGTTTTTCCTTAGACTCAGTTACCAAATCAAACATAATTACATAAATAAATAAACATGCATCCGGTAATGCAATCATATCTTAGATCCTAAAATCAAACAGTGGTGAAGTAAAATAATAATACATGCATTTAAACCATAAAATGGACAAACCAGAAACCATCATGCTTTTAGACTGCAATATCAATAAATAGAAATCAACAGAAAATAATGTCTGATTCGGGTTTCATTAACAATCCGAAATTAATTATGCACATCTATTTAATTTGTATAAAATACCGTATTATTATTTATTCAAACTTTAATTCCATGATAAGAAATAGGATGAGAGGTCCTTACCTGATTTGACGCTGAAAAGCTAAATGGTTTACTGCGCCTACGGGCAGTCCCTAGCTTTTCTAAATTTTTTTTCGAAAACTGAAACGCGCTTACGGTACCTACAAATGTCCCAAATAACCCAAAATTAGTCCTAGGGTCTACTCGGCCAATTTCAAAAATCCGAAACGGCGACGGCGATCCGCCTCGGGTTGACTGTTTTCGGTCGAATTCAGCCAAATCTGCATCAATTCATGTGAGAAAACACATTTAGGGCCATCGGTTGGCCGAGAAACGTAGAAGAGAAAACGTAGAAAACTAAAACTCACATGCGGTGGAGCTCTCCAGCGGTGGCTCCTCCGGCTCATGTTGCAGTTGGACATTTTGCTCCGGTCAACCTGTAGAGAAGGAAACAGTGATCACAACATGAAAAAATCACATCGAATGGGAATCAGGAAGGGCCTCACCGGAGGTATTTTCTGAAATACCCGTGACAGCACCACTGGGCTTTGCCAGCATTTTTCGGTCAATCGACTAGTCTTTTTGCTCCGATTTGGTCATGGGTGTGTTTAAAATTAAATTCTGAGCAAAGGGTGAAATTTTTTACCTCATTTGGCGGTCGAAAATTGCTCCGGTGTGGCGGCGGTCGACTCCCTGGCGACTGGGCTGTCTTCTCCGGCGAGGGGTTCTGGCGGCTAGGGTTAGGGTTTGGGTGCGGATGAGGTTATTTATACCCATCCACTTTTGATCTGGGCTATCTATCATTTTTTATCTGAACTGTTCGATTGTAACGGCCCCGGAAATATTAAAATGAAATGAGTATTTAAATATATCAAATGCAGAAGCGAGATCAAAATTTCAGTTAACATCCCTTACACGAAAAAAAACCAAAAACGTACTTAAAATACAAAAGATTAAACTAACTAAGAGAGAAACTCGAAAATAAAACTATGAGTATGACTACAGAGTCTCTAGGCATCCCCTTCGTCGTCCTCCTGCGGAACGGGCTCGGGAACCATGTCTTCCTGATCTGAAATGGTTAAATAAGGAGTGAGCTACACTAGCCCAGTAAGAACATCACGATATCTCACCGTCACGGAGGTAAAGGTGGGTAGAAAAACACAAAAGACCAATGGAGCATAATTTACAACAAACTCGTTTATTAACATGAAAACCTTTACCCCCCACTTACCTCGGTGGAATTTATGAAAACAATATAAGAAAAACAACAACATTATCATAATCATTGAATAATATAAGCTGTAAAACATAACACTTATCACGCCCCTTGAAATTTCAATCATTGTACAACATACCTTTTTCTCATTTACCAACCTACTAGTATCCGTGGGGGTCCATAGGGGTTCCGCTACCCGTTAACCTTTAACATTCATAATCAGTTTCCAGGGCCGTCCCCATACCCCGTCCGGTATGGGCGCCAAAACCATGAACCTCAATACCCCGTCCGGTATGAGGGTGAAACGGGCCGTCCCCATACCCCGTCCGGTATGGGCGCCAAAACCATAAACCTCAATACCCCGTCCGGTATGAGGGTGAAACGGGTCGTCCCCATACCCCGTCCGATATGGGCGCCAAAACCATAAGATCTTCATACCCCGTCCGGCATGTGAGACCACAATCCCGGTAGGGTTTCCTACGGACCTGGTCCGTCCACCATCTCCCAGGATATCTAGTTAGGCTGACTCCCATAATACAATTATCAGTCTACACAATCTTTCATTTTCTTTTTCCTCAGTCAGCATCATCAATTCACATACAAACAAGCAAAACAGTAATTCATGCCGAACAGACAACATACAGTATCAGCTTTTCAGTCATTCAACCCATGATTAATAAAAACGTAGTATATGCACACAAATCTGTAAAATGAACACATCAAACCTCATTTTGCATTTAAAGCTGTAAACAGGCTAAATAACAGTAAATCACCAATCACACTAGACTCGGGCTCTATTAGCCACCTTAAGCAATTTCACACATTCGTTAATTTAAGAAATACCGTTTTATCATTTTGAACTTTAATACCGTGATAGGAAACAGGGTGAGGGGTCCTTACTTGTTTTCGGGATCCGAATACGATTCACAGTGCGCCTGCAGGCCGTCCCTAATTTTCCCTGAATTTTTCCCGGGGAACTGAAACACACTAACAGTACCTGCACGTGTTCCAAAAAAAAATCCAAATTAGGCCCAGGGCCTCTTTCGGCCCAAATCGCAACTCCGGCACGGCGGCTCCGCCGTGCTCCGGCGACGGCGCCGCCGCTGGCGGCGGCGAGTCGCCTCGGGTTGGCTGTTTTCGGCTGTTTTCGGCCGAATTCGGCCACACTCGCATTGGTCCTTGTCAGAAAACAACCCTAGGGTCCTCGGGGGGCCAAAAAATCACGGAAAAGCGGAGCTTACCGGCGGCGGCGCTCTCGGGTACGGCGGCTCTCCAGTGAGGTTCGTGTTTTGGTGATTCGGCTTCGGTCAACCTGTAGAGAAAAGAATGGTGATCACGGTGATATAAAAATTGCATCGAACGGAGGCCGGGAAGGACCTCGTCGGAGGCAAAAACCGAGAGGGGACGCGGCGGCGCCGTTGGGTTTCGGTCGCGTATTCCGGCCGTTTGGCCGGGATTTCGGCCTCAATTTGGCCATAGGAGGAATCAGCGGGGAAAAACGAGTCGGGGGTATGAAATTTACCTCGATCGACGGTCGGAAATTTCCCCGGTGCGGCGGCGGGTGGCGGCGGTCGGCCTCTGGTTCGTCTTCTCCGGCGAGCGGCGGACGGCTAGGGTTTGTGGTCTGGTGTGGGGGTTCTATTTATAACCCCTTGCCTTTTGATCACAGCCGTTCATTTCGTTTTAATCTGGGCCGTTCGTTTTTGATTGAATCTGGGCCGTCCGTGCGATTGAATCTGGGCCGTCCGATCGCGCGATTGATCTGGGCCGTCGGATCGCACCCACGCGGATCGTCAACATGGCTCCTTTCGGAGTGACGCGGTCTTGCCACGTGGCAGGCCCCGGTTGGCCGGGACTGCTGACCGGGTCTGCTGACGTGGCTGCTGACGTGGCCCCCCTTTTTTTTTTCCTCCTTTCCGGGTGCTACACCGATCGCGATTAAATAGGGAGTGAATCTGGACCGTTCATCGCGATTCAATCTGGACCGTCCGTACATACGGGAACGGACCTCAGCAGTTCGATCGCGCGCATGTGGATCGCTCACGTGGCTCTCTCCCGCGTGGCCTCCCGCGTCAACGCCTCTGCTACCTGGCGCATCCTGGTTGGTCGGGGCTGCTGACCGAGCATCTGACGTGGTACAATTTTTTTAAATTGTGTTTTGACCTCCGATTTTTTATTTTTCTTTCAAAAAAATGCCCATAACCCAAATTTTCACCTATTTTTTTCAAAATTATTTTTTCACTAAATTAAAATAAATAAATAAATAAATAACTATATTAAAAAAAAAAAAAAAAATTATTGGGTGTTACTATGACAATCTTGTGAGCTACCTTATTAAATTCACGTCTAACTCAATTAATAGTCATACCATACATATGGTTTAAAATATCTTTGCAATTTTAAATAACAAATTCAAATTCAGAGTGGTTTTAATTACAAGATTGCGAAGCTGCAAAAACAACCTAGGCATTCATCTCCACCGTACCTAGTCCTTGGACATGATAAAAAATATACTTATAACGTGCGACGACAGTCTAAAAACTCACTAAGGTAAGTTAAAGAACATCTATAGAATCTGTTTGAGAATGCTACAGTCATGCATCCTATTTAGTCTTGTATTTAAAATTTATAGTTAATTTAATAATTTTTATATATTTTAATCATATGAGATTATACATTACTAATATATATATATAAAGTAGAATAATATTTTTTATATTTTATCTACTTTTTTTTTTTTTTTTTCTCTCTCTCCCAATATCTTTGATCTTGCTTATCATATATCTATCTTCGAGTTTTCATCTATTCTCTTGGACATGGTCATCTTTCTTACTATCTTTGAAACAACTCTAAACCTCAATTATTTAGAATTTTATTTCAACGAGAAACAAAATTTGAAAAAAAAATCATAAACTTCATTAAAGATATATTTCGTAAAAATTTAAACAATAATAATCGATAAATGTAAAGAACAATACGCGATGAATTATAATTATTTTTACTTAAATGCTTGTATCGTTAACAATATTAATTATCGCTCACAATTTTCATTAAAAAAATTGTTCAATTGCATAAAATTAAAAAAAAAAATTATAATTTAATTAAAAATAATTTTTTAAAATATTTGATCGAATAATATTAAAAATTAATTAAATTTTTTGACTATAAAAAAGATTTATTTAATATAAATATAAAATTTACTAACTATATCTAAAACTTTTCAAGTTGGTATGAGAAAAAAAATAAAATAATTTGAGCCCTAAATAAGTAATTACAAATTGTAAGTTTTTATATTTTTAGTTCATTTCTTATCTTTTTAAGTTTATTAGGGTTCTTATTTTAATTTGGAAACCCCATTGAAGTTGGCTTGCATTAAAAAGTGTGGTTTCGAGTGAGCATTTTTAATTTGACCATAAAAAAATAGGTTTTGCAGGTGAACTTCTGCCCTTCGTCCCCGCGACAAACCTAGAAAGGAGAAGGAAAGGAAAACCGAAGTCCATAGAAGATGAGGCCGATTTTGATGAAAGGCCATGAAAGGCCATTAACGTTCTTGAAGTACAACAGAGACGGCGATCTGCTCTTCTCCTGCGCCAAGGATCATACCCCCACCGTATGGTTTGCCGACGATGGCGAACGCTTGGGCACCTACCGCGGCCACAACGGTGCCGTTTGGTGCTGTGATATCTCAAGTAATTCCCTTCCTTTACCCTCTTTCTCTACCTTACTGCCGAATGTAATTTCAGGTTATGTTTGCATCGGATTTTTGTTTTCTTTTCACTGTAAAACGGAAATAGAGAGGAATTTTTTTCTGAGTTTTTTTTCTTTTTTTTTTTTTATGTTTTTTCCCTTGGTTTTGCTTCTATGGAGGTAAATAGTGTCCTCGAACTCAATTGATTGGAGATTTTGTTGTCTGCTTTGGGTATTGTGTTGCTTGGGGTATCGTCTTTTTGTTCGGTTTTAATGCCGAAATGCAAACTTTACTTTCAGGAGATTCGACGCGGCTAATCACTGGTAGTGCAGATCAGACCGCAAAGTTATGGAATGTGCAAACAGGGGCTCAGTTATACTCGTTTAATTTTGATTCTCCGGCAAGGGCTGTGGACTTTGCTGTTGGAGATAAGCTTGCTGTGATTACTACTGATCCATTTATGGAGTTAACTTCTGCTATTCATGTGAAGCGTATTGCAAAAGACCCCAGTGAACGTAAGTTTCTCTGCGTATTCTCTTTTATGTCAATATGGTAAAACATGAAAATGATTAGAAAAAGAAAAAGAAAAGAAAAGAAGAGAGATATTTTTGGACTTTCTAATTGCACAAGATATCTTGTTTTATGAAATAAATTTGGTTTGACATGGCAGCAATTCTGAAACAAGGTTTGGCATGTATATTATCCCTATGCTCTATCACTACCACAAAGGATTTGAATGTTGACAACGGAAATTTTTTTTATGGATCCTCCTTGCTTGTTCTCATTTATGTTTTAATTTTCTTCTTTTCTTTTGGTGGATGGGTTTGCTTTCCTTTGCAATTTATCTCTCCAAGAAATGCACATTTTATCTTATTGTGTGGAAGCAATTTGGTTTGACATGTATCTTTTTGTTATAGTTCGCGAGGTTTTTATCATTACCATAAGGATTTTGTTTTGATTTAGTCCTCTTTGCTCATGTTCTTTTCTATACCTTTTTGTTATTTTCTGCTGCTGGATGGCTTACCTTATCTCTTACTTTGTAATTTATTTATCTATTTCTGCAAATGTATATTCCCCTAAGAGAAGAAAAATAAAAATGTTTACATTAGGATATCTTTACTTGAGGTAGATTACAATTTGCATCATTGTGGTATGTGGAAGGAGGATCTCTTCGATGTAAAATTTTGCAAACATGTCATTGTGCAGAGACTGGTGAATCCATTCTGGTTCTCAAGGGGCCACAGGGAAGGATAAACAGAGCTGTATGGGGACCTTTGAACCGGTCTATCATAAGTGCTGGCGAGGATGCCATAATTCGCATATGGGATTCCGAGGTAATTTAATTTGCAAATCACCTTGAACCATAGAGAATGTAGTTATTTTGGGTTCTTGACAAAGTGTAAGATACTGAAGATTTGAACTTCTGTTCTGAATTAGCAGATTTTCATATCTTCCCTTATTGAATTTTGCTTTTCATGCTACATGATCTTTTTGTCTGCTTCTTAATTTTTTCTCAAATTCCTGCTTCTTTGTGAATTTGCAGACTGGCAAACTGCTTAGGGAGTCAGATAAGGAAACCGGTCATAAAAAGACCATTACAGCACTTTCAAAATCTGCAGATGGTTCACACTTTCTTACTGGATCTCTGGATAAATCTGCCAGGGTGCTCTTAACTGCTCCTTTCAATGCTTTCCTTTCTTCTTCCTGTCCTGACAAAATCTTCTCTATCATGACTGATATCATCGATTTTGTCCCCTTATATTCTTTTGTTTCTGCAATTGTTTTTAGCTTTGGGATATCAGAACATTGACTCTTATAAAGACTTACACAACAGAACGCCCAGTTAATGCTGTAGCATTGTCTCCTCTTCTTGACCATGTAAGTCTGAATAGACATAAAAGCTTTATTTTGTTCTTTAGGTCTTTCAAACAATACTATGATTTTATTATGTGTGGAGAATTATTTATAGATATTTATAGGGATACCTATTACACTTATATAGGCAACTAACTCATAAATGAAGATCCTACATGGGAGACGTACTATCAGGCAAAATATCCTCTTATACTCTTAACATAATGTTTCTTCATGTGGATTTCCCAAAGAATGAGTTTTACTTTTAGATTATTGAATGAAAATTTGAGACAGAAGTTTTATGCATTTTCTTGTGGGCTTCTTCCTCTAATTTCTTGTGGTTTTCAGGTGGTGCTTGGAGGTGGCCAGGATGCATCAGCTGTTACAACAACTGATCATCGTGCTGGGAAGTTCGAAGCAAAATTCTTTGACAAGGTTAATTTCATGCTCACCTATCTTCATATGATGTGAAGATGTGTACATACGTTTGTGGTTTTCCCAATCTTTTCAGTTTGGTGATGTTCCACTTTTATGTTTAGATTCTTCAAGAAGAAATTGGTGGCGTGAAAGGGCACTTTGGACCTATAAATGCTTTGGCTTTCAATCCTGACGGGAAAAGGTATAGTCTTCTCTACTTAGCAAATTACACTAATCGAGTATCTTGTAGTGTTGGCTCCTTACCTTTAAAGTTTAAAGAGACTTTGTTGAACCATATTCTTTCTCCACTTCCTGGTTATTGTTATACATTTGCTTGAATGGTATCTGCTTATGGAAAGTATGTATCTTTTATGACAAAGTACTTCAAAGTATTACATGGTTTCTTTGTGAAGGGGCAGCTCCTTGAGTATAGGTAAACAAAGTATTTCTTTGAGTTATAAAAGGTCAATCAGAGATGAAGACTGATAGTTTTCTTTGAGCTGATCACTGTAGCCATGTCTGAGTTCGGACTTAGTTTCAACCATCAGGCTCAATTTGTTTTGTATGCATATTTTCCTGATTTATTCTATATCTATTTGTTGCTTAAATTTCAACCACGTTGGAGTATCATTTTTGGTTACTCTGGAATCCTACCATTTCTTCCTACATCTATTCAAGAACAAATATCAAATTTGTAGCTTGCTTGGAAATCCTTGTTATATCAAGTTTTTCAGTCTTTTTTCACCAACTCTTTATCCATAATCCAACTTTTATTTTTCGATAATGTAAATAATAAATGAAAATCCTAGTTTTATCTGATATGTCTCAAGCTTAGTTCCTAAATTCCGATTCCCATTACTACTGTATGGAATAGGTTGTCTTTGTGACCTATCAACTAGTTTATTTTAGCAAAGTATGACCTATACGCAACTATTTCACTTGTAAGGGGTTTTAGACCATTTTCTTGTTGACTTCTTTGTTTTAGGCACTTGTCTGTTATACTCGGTTATCTAGTTTTTCCTAAAAAAATGTTGTCTTGCATTAGCATTAAATTTCAGACTCACCATTTTGTTTTGCAAACTTGTAGTTTCTCAAGTGGTGGTGAAGACGGTTACGTGAGATTGCATCACTTTGATCCAGACTACTTCCATATCAAGATTTAATTATAGAGCTTATTGATTGATTGAAGAATATAGCTCGGGAAGAGAACCGATAAAAGAATTACTTGAAGCCGCCCTTGGGAAGGGAGTTTCCTTTTCTTGTGTTCATTTTTTTCCTCCTCAAGTATAGTAATATGATAAATTTTGATTGTTGTTTAGGTGATGACAGAGTAGAGTTTTGTAGTGGAGAGTGTTGCATGCACATGGTCAGCCTTTTCATTTCTCCTGTTATAAGAAATGTGGGTGGACGGAATTTTGGGTTACAAAGGAAATTCCGTCTGTTTCGATTGATTTCTCTTAGAAAGGTTTTTTCGATTTTTCAAAAATTTCAAACTAAATGCAACGAATACCAAATATTTATCTCTTATATTTTGGCACGATTGAGTTCTCGGTAAGATGCATTAGGCATCTAAAGATGAGATTTAGCTTACCAGATTCTAACGAGCTCTGTGTCATATCCAAGTTTAGTTCTCATCTCTACATATATTCTTGAGATGAAATTTAAAATATATTTAGAACAGCTTAATTCTTCAATTCTAGGGTTTTCAATTTTTTTTTTCTTTTTAAATATATGAATAAATTATTTTAATTCTTAAGTATCATGAGATATTTTTGAATGCAAGAGGAATTTTTCAGAAAATTTATTTTTCCTGGAAAACAATTAAAATTAATCTTAATTACATAATTAAATAAAAATTGATAAAATTTAAAAAGAATGCTATTTTTTTTCTACAATTTTTAATTTTGCGTTATATTGTTTCAAAAAAATTATGTATTAAAAAAAAAGGTTTATAATTTATTTATATTAGAATTTAATTAGGTTTAAGCCAAAATTCCTTTAATAAAAACTCTATTTAAGTCAAAAAATTACCATTGAAAGATTTATTAACTTTGTAATTAAAAATTTGACAATAGAACTATTTAATTATAAACTCTACTACATTAAAATTGCTATAATTAAAAATAAAATTAATATATCATAATTTCATTAAAAATTTTAAATTAGAAACTTCACTGAAATTTCTTATTAAGTATTATATATTCTATTAATTCTCTGACTAAATTTTATATTTATAGTATAAATAAAAATGACAATGTATTAACTGAAAATCCTAATAAAGATAAATATATATATATATATATATTAACTATACAATTAAAAAGTCTATTCAAATTAAAATTACTTAATTAAAACTTATTATATGGTCTGACTAATTGAAGAAAGAATACAATTTACTTTAACTATTATATTAACTATTTAATTAAAAAATTTAATTAAAATGATAATTTTTAAAAGTAAAAATTATCTTAACTATTTAATTAATTTTTTTTTACCCTAATTAAAAACAATATAATGAAATACTATTATAAATACTTATATAATTATATTCATATAAGTAAAAGTCTAGTTTCCTCTCTACTTTTCTAGATAATGTATCCAAAATTTAATATTCTTTCTGTTGGGGGATTATTTTTAACTTTATATTTTTGTTATTCCATAAGGAGATATATATATATATATATACACACACACACACACACACACACACATATATGTAGAATCAATCTGTTCTTAACATAATCAGATCAATGTTTATTTTCTAAAGAAACTTTAAATAAAGATTTATGTGTATGATCAAAATATTCCCTCTTATATACACCACTACATCACGCAGAGATTTGTGTTAAATGTATAATTGAAAAGGAAAAAAGATAAATCAAGAAACTAATATAGATTATCAAAACTATAATATCATGATAATCATCTTCAAACAACATGATCAACTATACTACGTAGTTGATTTATAATTGAGCAGCCAGCAGCAATATAAATTAAGAAAATCAATCGAATATACATTACCATATACTAATACTAAGCATACATATATATATATATATATATATATATATATAGAGAGAGAGAGAGAGAGAGAGAGAGAGAGAGAGAGAGAAAGAGAGAGAGAGTATAAAGAAGGTGGTTTAAAAATATCAATATTGATTGTGTATTATGAGAAAATTAAGGTTCAAAGAGCTTATTCCCACATTTGCATTTCCATGAGAGGAGATAATAAGGATCATCATAAGCACGATCATCACCTTCTTCCCGGCGAGATGTTGTCCCGAAAACCCTAGTTTGGTGAGGAGAAATAACCAGCGTAGCCAAGCATGGATTACACTTCATGCATTTGTTCACACACCTAGGAGGCCTTGAACCCAAAACCATCTTCTCAGTTTCCTCCATACCCATTTCATTTTTACCTAAGATCTTTCTGTTTGACCACTCATCTGCCAAAACCCAGAACTTTAAAAAGAATAAAAGAGAGTAGAAAAAGAAAAGGAGGAAAGAGAAATTTACCTGGTAAAAAGAATGGGAGAGAAAAAATGAAAGCAAGAGTGAGTAGTGCAACTTTTAAACTCTGATTCATTGTTTGAACAGTTGGGATTTAGAATTGGAGAGGAAAAGAAACAGTAGGAGGGGGGGGGGGGGGGGGGGGATGAAAGATTGATTAAGATGGAAGAAAAGGATTGGGTGATAGATATTAAAGGAAAGGAAAGAGATGGAGAAAGGTGATAATCAAACAGTGGATTCAGTCAGTGATGCCTGTAGAAGAGGAGACAGGTCTCTGGTGTGAAAGGGTTGTTGGCCAATTAAAAGACTTTAACTCTGCATGAAAACCAGATTAACATCTTCTTCCTAATTTCTTCTTCCTTTTTTTTTTGGGAAAATGGTGAACTTGACTTTTAGCCTTTTAAGCCATGAAATGACCATTGATTCCCTCACTATTGACTTCATTATATATATATATTAATATCTTTACTTACAATTAACTAAAACATGAATCCTAATTTTTTTTAAAGTAGTTATTCATATATAAAGTTTCTCTTAAAAATTAAATGTTATTTTTGATTTCATATAAAAATTCCATAAGAGTTTCACACATAACATACAATAAGAATTAGAATAGAACTATCACATATATATATATATAAAATATTGATTTATAAATCTTAATTATATGTTTAATTTAATTAATAAATTTGTAGCTAATCGAACATCAAATGTATATTTTATTTTATATACTCAAATAAAAATCATCTGAAAAGTGAAATAAGCATTAAATTTCATTTCTTGTGTATTTATTGAGGTACAGAACAAAAAGTCACTAGAGTTAGAATTGATGCTTTTTGTGAGTAAAAATATTATTAGCTAGTTAACAAAAATAATTTTTATTAATTATTAAAAAATTACAAGTTCGAACTTCATCGAAAACATAAATTTTATATTATTTTATAAATATATCAAAAAAAAAAATACTAAATACTTAATTTCTTGCATGTTAAAACTCGCATTTTGTCTACTATTAGTAGTAAAATTAGTGTCGGAATTACTATGGAAGGCCGTTCGATTCGAGAACTTTTGTGTGCTAAAACTCTTTCTTCTTGTGGTGATATTTATGGGTTCGATTTAAAATTTGTGACTGATTATAATTTACATTTCAATATTTTGGCCAAATTTAGGTCTTCCAATCGCCATAATCACCTTCTTCTTCTTTTAAGTTAGAGCTTTGTTTCGGCCATGAGACACACTGGATATGTTTTATACAACTGAGCTATTAGAAGAGAAATTAGATCGATAAATATGGTTCTCTGAAAAAGCTAAGACCCGGTCAACAACCAATCCTGTCTTCACCACCATTATATATATATATATATTTGTACTAATTACCGCTTTCTGAAAAGTGAATGAAGCCATCTATATTTAGTACCAGATTCACTCCCCACAAAAAAGAAGAGTAAACAACATCAGAGATACAGTTATCCATCATGTGGATCCAACCTGAATTATCAAAAAAGGATGTTTAAAGAAAAAGTTGATGGGAGTGATTAATGAAGAACCAGACAACGTTTGTCCTGTAAATGGCTGTGATCTCACATCAATGGATCTAATTATAGTCTTATCTGATCGTATTCCTACTCTCCCTCCCTTTGTCTACTTGTCATGACATTACCACTTTCTTCCTTAACTGTTCAAATCATGATCGTGGCGTCATTCTCTGACACTTATTATTACTGCTTCTGTTCTTTTCACTTCATTTGTTTAGAAAAGTTTCAATTTTGACCCCCACAGAAGAAAACCCTCTTGAGAAAACTTATTCATTATTATCATATATATTGATTACTGATTTTGATATAAAATACAAACACACTCGACACAGAAGCATGGATGTAAAAGGAGATTACTGGTTATATCAGTGAATCAGTGAACCATAACCTCCTTTACATGCTTTTTGGGTTTCTCAGTTCTTGGGACCATAACAGTGAGCACACCATCTTTCAACTCAGCTTTGATCTCATCAGCTTTGGCATCATCAGGCAATGAAAGTTTTGTATCATAATAACCATAGCTAGTGCTTGACCAATGTTCCTCGTTTGACCCTTCTTCCTCCTTGTGCTCCCCTTTTATGCTCAACACACCATCATCAATGGTGATCTTCACATCTTCTTTGGTAAGTCCAGGCATGTCGTACCGCAGAATGTAACGGTCGTCTTGCTCTTTTATGCGTCCCATAAGCTGAGAAGGTGACAAGTTCATGTTCTCAAATAGCCTGTTTATGTTCTCGGTGGCTTGCAGCAATGCATTTCCTAGTCCTGATGGGAAGAATTCTGTTCCCACAGATTGTTACACAGAAAGATTATAAATATATGCAGGAAAATAATATAAGGGGAAGATGATGGGAAGAAGTTTACCATAAAGGGCAGGAACAAAGTCAGAGTCATTTCTCCTCCAAAGTCCTCTCCTGTTTCTCCTCCGGGGAGACATACTAGAAGATTTCCTCTCTGTAACAGCCGTGTTTTTGTCATCTTCTTTGTCATGGTGATCAGCAGCAGTCACCATGGATCTTCTCAGAACCTTATCGACCCCTTGCACCCCACTCAGACCCCTTTCTCCATTTTGACCCAAAAGAAAAGAAAAAGGAGGAGGAGAAACCCTTTTTTGCAGCAAGTTTCTCAGAACTAGACGAGCCAAAGCCATAGTTGCTAAAGCTTGTTAATTTCTCGATCAATTGGCTTTACAGTGTTGATAAGCAGGGAAAGAGATGTGGGTTTGGTTTGCTGGATGATGTTGAAAGAAAGACGAAAGGATTTAAAGAAGGTTGTGGAGAAAAGTGAAGAAATCTCTAAGAGGTTCTGGATGGTTTGGCGAGTGAATATGAAAAGATGCTTCTTGCTTCTTCTGAAGCATACTAGGCAATTCTTGTGTTACTTCTATTCCTTTTTTTTTTAAAAAAAAAAAAAATTACTTTCTTAGTTTTAAATAAATCAAATTATGATGTAAATAAATGGAAAATTGCTTCTATTTCTATTTCCTTCCTAACCTAGTGTTTATCTTAGAGAAGAAAAGAAGAATAAAAACTTTTATCTGTAAATTAATTTTCCTTCAAAATTTTTTTAGTAAAAATTATATAATTCAATCATAATTAACTAATCACTACATATCGATCACAGCATAATTTTTTAACTATAATACGAAAGAACACAAAATCCGACTCAAATCTTCTAATCCTTATAAAGAGAAAAATACTAAGACAAAGCAGTAAAATTTATCACCTTTTTTCATCCTTATGTAGATTAAAGATACTGAGTTTGGATGGTTAAAACAAATTTTTAGGTATATGGATGTTGTTAGATTCATCCTTTCTGACTGAGATTGGAAAGTAAAGAAATTTGCAAAAGTTTGCTGCATGCCTCTAAAAATGGAGGCAGTCAATAGTGTTTTCATTAATGTAAAATGGCCTGACATGTGGGAAAAAAGAAAAGGGTAAGGGTCAGAGCATATGACAAGACTGTTACACATGTTATACACAGAATTCCAGCTCAACCCACAAAAATATTACAACAATAGAAATCAGCTTTGTTTCATATCTAACCAGTGTTCAAATGCTTGTTCCTCAGTCATACAAACCCTCCTGCTCCCAAACGTCCACAAGAAAATCTACCATTTCCTGGTAATTTAATTTAAAAACAAGATCAGTCAACCACATCATTGTTATAACAACAGCTTATAAGGAATCTGAAAACTTACAGGAAGAGGAATAGGTTCCGGAAATGGCTTGTTGCTCCCAAGTAAAGTTTCGTAAGTTGCGTTCCAACTGCAAAGCCAGAATGATTTAGCCATGCAGGGGCAATGAGTGCTGACAAAAGATAGAAAAAGGAGGAATTCATGAACGATCAACATTTGTTTACATGACCGCAACCAACATATTTCAGCAATACTTTTCCGACTTATCCAGACACAAATAGATCTCAGTTACTAATACTCGGACATAAACCAATTTGGCACTTGATTATCTTCTCATAACTTTTGACATTACAATGACACTGGAAGGGACTTCTAAACACTTGCATTATGATATCTCTCACTGGAATTATGCTGCTACAGACCTAAAAACAAAAGCAAATGTACCCCTTCTGGTTTAACAATCTTTTTAAGGTGTCATCTCAAAAATAAATAAATAAACTCAACCTACTCGCCTTTTAACAAGATTTGCAGCTGGAAATCCTTCCTCTCAGTAATTTGGGGCGGTGAGATTGTTGGTAAGGATTATTGTTCGGGTATGAGAATTTTTCCTTTTGTTTTTTCCCGATGAACTCAAATCAGATAAAACAGATACCAACAGACACCAACATGCACCGTGTCATAGTGATGACCAAAATAAGTCATAACAAACAGAGATTGTCAGACAAGAGCATTCAAAGGAATTAAGTTGAGAAAATTTGCACAACAAATTTTAGAACTCAGAAATGTTGCCAGGACAGCTTACTTTAATTTTGGTTCTCGAACCTGTTGTGTACCGTTCTCGGATCTTTTATTCCCAATCCAGTGCTGCCTGGTTTGATTCCAGAGAAGAAGACCTGCAACCAAGTACCCATGTAAGTCACTGCAAAGCAAATTTTTTCTACCTAAAACAACCAAGTACATATATAAACAGAGAAAGGAAGCCCTACTAGACAGAGAGTTAAAAATGACAACTTCAATCTAAAAACTGTATTTCAATCAAGAATAAAAACATGACCATACAATAAAAGATATTAAACATTCAATCAACAGGAGAACTTGCCGTGATTTACAAACTCCAATGGACTATTTGCACTTCCAGCAGCACCTGGATCAAGAGTTTGGTTGCATGTACTGATGGATGAAATGCTTCCTTGTGATTGAACTGCACTGTTGTCCATATCAAGTGTGCTGGTGGTCCAGAAATCTTCTGATATGCTAGGTTTCCTTGTTGTCCGACCTGGAACACTCAATTCTTTTTGTGCATCATCCACTGAGGTAATCAGTTTGGGCTTATTGTAGCATCCCAGACAACAACTGCTCTGTTACAAATGGTCATGTAGTTGATAAATAGTAGCCAGGATGACTCAAAAAACCTGTAACTCTTTTTTGTTTTAGAAAAGCAACTTTTTTACTCAATTAATATGTGAAACTGTTATAGTTTGGTATAATGACAAAGCATGCTTAAACAACGGGGTTTATGATAATTGTTTCGATGTGGGATTCAGAGAGAAGGCCAAAAAGAAGAAAACAACATCAAACTAACTGCATGATTAGGAATATCAACCAAAAGCAGAAGATCTTGATATTTTGATTAACTCACAGATGGAGATCCTCTTTGAAGCCAAATTTTCTGTTCTTGTTCTCGAAAAAAAAAAACAAAGTTCTGAAAGACTTGCAAACAAGAGATAATCATTAACTGAAATTTTTCCCAGATCTCCACTGGCTCATAAGCTCTTCCTTCAGTCTATTCCCGCATGAAAATATCTAGAATTTCACCATTGAATTTTATCTACACAGATATTTACGGCTCTCTGAGCATTCATGCATCAAATGTTTCATTTAGTTCACCATATAGAAGTACATGATATCCTACTGCTCTTTGGCTCCCTAGCTTTGTAATCCAATTACAATCAACAAAATATATATATAAGAAAGTTGAAGAAGCATCCAAAACATGGAACTCAGAGTTAAGTAGTCGGGAGTAGAACAGGACCTAACCATATTACTGCATGTGAAAGAAGCCTCATACCTTCGCTAGCTACTACTGATTTCTCTTTTCTTCTCCCCCCATCTTTTTCCAGTTAGGCAACCAGTAAAAAGATCATTTTCATGGAGATTGTCATTCTTGGTTCTATGCATTTAAGATGCATTTATTCATATGGTATTTAAACAAATTGCATCCATGAGGCCAAAATCCATGGCCATCACAGAAGCTAATCATTATGAAGCTCTAAGTCATATAACAGGAATTACTATTTTACCAAGAAAGGAATTAGATACTACAAAATTTTGCTTTTTCTAAATGGAAAAAAATGAACTATCATTAGAAATAGAGGGGAAAAGAATATTGCAATGCAGGATCAAAGAAAGAAAAAAGAGAAAAAGAAATCCATATAAAACAGCCAAACATCTCTTTGCAAAATATCTAGGACTCCCCTATTAAGTAATATATGAAAGAGAGGATAAAAGAATGCATCAAGGGAGGATATGACACTCTCACAAAAAGACAAAAACAAAAAAATATATATATACAAAAGAATATGTGGAGAACAGCTTTATTATTTCTTCATAAAATAGCTAGACTACCCTAAAATTTCCATGCACCACAGCCTAATGAGAAGCCAAGAAAGCCATTCAGCTTAATGAGACTCCAAGAAAGCCATTCTATCCCAAAGCATCAGGCAGTTACCAGTCTTTAAACACCATAGCATTTTTGTCCAACCACATCCAGAAGCCAGCAAAAATAGCCCACTATCTCCAAGCATTCTAACATCCTTGCTCTTCTCATAGCCACAGAGGGAACACAAGATGAAACATTCAAGAGATGGAGAGGGAAACCCAACTCTTACCCAAGGAATCAAAAAGCTACGCTCAAAGAATCCAAACCACATCACAATATAGAACAAATGATTATGGGACTCAAGACTTAAAAAAACACATGAAAACACATACAAAGATAGCACATTATGGTTCTGGGTGCCTAAAACAAATTATTGGTGTTAAGTCAGTAGAAAAAAAAAACTGTCCAGATGAACAGCTTGACCTTAATTTATGTTAGGAAGACCATATTCTGATGAGTGGAATTGCAGATGAGAATGTAAGAAGAGAAAAAGATTTGTTAATGTGAATGCCAAAAGAATCTGACACCCACATTCTACAGTCTAATATTAAGTGTGACAGTTGCCCTAGTAAAACCTTATCATTTGGTACTAAGATATTTACGACCACCCATAAAATATGATCTTAAAGTTGCAAATTTTGTCCAATATGAAGATGGCGTTAAACATAAATCAAATTCTTTTACTCCAATTTCACATTTAAGACATAAACCTCAATTATAATCAATTGCTAATAGAGCATGAACCATCGACAGCCATAAAACTAAACCATTTGGGGCTAATTACAATTTTGATCCTACAACTCTGGCTGTATAAGTTCAAGGATCTGAATATAACCCCAAAAAAAAGGTACGAATTTGTGTAAGGGCAACAGTTTTGGAACTGAAATAATTGTTACTCGTACAATTTATATTAAAGAAAAGTGTCTACTGGACTCATGAGAATCTTAAATAGTCAAAACTGGCAAGAGAACTTATAAATTGAATGAAAAAGCCGTGTAATTACAAGCCTGTTACTTTGAAATATTAAGAATTTCAACAATCAAGTCCAACAGAATTTTAGTTTTTTTTTTAAAGAGTTCTGGAGCATTGCAATTCCACCGTGCAGAGTTATCTAATAGGAATTAACAGACCAAGGGCAAAACAAGCATGTAAGAGATTGACAATGACATGAATCATTAAGCACCCATAATCTCTATCAACAATGGCAGAAGATGATAATACAAGATAATCCGATTCCCATAATGTTAAACTGATGTAGTTCAATTAAGATTAATTTGCCTACCTTAGGATTTGGAATAAATTTAGGGACTTTCAGATATCATGACTAACAGTTAGGATAAGAAACAGAAAAGTAATTAGGAGTTACATGTAGGATCTCTAAGTGTCACACTTAAGGTGGTTTTTTAAACATCACACAAACAAAAGATTGAGAAAACTCTCAAATAAATACTCTTGGGTCATCTCAAAAGTGAAATTATGAAGTTATTTATAATAATTAAATATGAAACCTAAACTACTGATAACCATGTAATTCTAATAGAAAAATTAAATTGTAAAATATTTAAACTATCAATAATATCCTAAAGCTATTAAGGACCTAACTTATACATATTACAATAAATTGTAGGTTAGCTAAAAGTATAATTTCTAATTTATTTAGAATTTTAACTTAACTCTATAATGCATCATTCTCCATAGTTGGAGAAAAACACAACCACGACCTTTGAAGTTTTGAATGATGAAAAACCTGATTTTGGAAGATTTCAAAAAAAAAAATCATCATCTTGGCAACTAAACATGCTTGTTAAAAACAAGATAATGGAAACACATAATTTGTTAGGTGTCTGAAATCCTATTAGTAGGATAAAATCAAAAGATTGGCAAGTCTGTATGTCCTTGAATTGAACATTATTAGACCTGATTGTTGACTGACGCTACTCCTTGTATTGAATTCCTATATTTTAGTTGAAAGATCTTGTGTAATTTTAGATCTTTCTTTTCATAAGCTAGTGATAGTGATTCTTCTTCTTGCTCCTCTCCTTGTTCATCCTTCACCTTCATGATAAGTCATAAAGTTGAAAGGTAGTTGTACAACTTGAAGAATTTGAGAAGTATGGCAAGCTAGTCCTGTATGCATATTTCAAAGTTCTTCCAGAGCGCAAAATCATGATTGTTTATATTATCATTCCAATGATTCAGAAGGAACCGATCAAAATAAGTTGGCTTTTGGTGAAGTGCTTTCATGGCTAGCATTAGTGTAACTCTATGCTGGTCTCCAGTTAACAAAGAGCATCGAGCTTCCGGCAAAAGACTTTTCCAGCAATGGCGGTTGCAAATTAGAGGTTGGTGTGAGGAATCATGGCAATAATGGTAGCTGATGTAGCAGTTGCACAGATTTCTGGTGGCACGTGTGACAATTCCTAGTTGCTTTAGAGGCTGAAGATCTGAGGGGCCTGCTGCCAGAATCTTAAGGTCAATGGTCGTGGCAGTGACTATCATCTCCCAATGGTTGTTGGTTATCTAGCTAGCCAATAATAAGAGATTTTGGTTCTATAATTTTGACTTTTTTTTTCCTAGATAGCTTAGAATTTGATTGAATACTCATATCGGACTTTGAGCTCCAATACCAATTGAAGTAGTACAAATAAGTGATAAATTGTCTACTAAAGAATTTATAGTAAATTTAGGGATTCTTAAACATCATGCTTAGGAATCAGAAAATAACTAGAATCACGCACAGAGTCCCTTAAGCATCATACCGAAAGTGGTTTCTTACGGATCCTACAAAAGAAATGATTGCATTACACAACCAAGGTATTGAGAAAACCATAACAATTATTGACTCATATGGAGAAGTAATTTGTTGTAACTAATTATCTCAAAAGCTTAAGTTGATAGGGAATGATCTGGCCTTTATTTTTGATATAACAACTAGTATTGAATTAAGGCTAGCATGTCAATTAATTAGAAACACCACTATATGCAATGTAAAAGGAATCCTATTTCTTTCCTTCTCATCAATTTTCTAGACAATCAAATAATTAGTCCACCCAAAAGAAAATCCAACATCCACCAAGCTTACATCAGAGAAACCACAATGAAGATGCAAGATCAAACAGCAGAGGAATCAAAACATTTGGGATAGGAAGAAGTTCTATAGGTGGTTACCATAACCTAAAGAAATAACCACTTATTCTCCACTTCTTCAACTTCTACAAGTTGCATGTCAACCACGCACAAAGCCCCATGATGTGCCAAACTTATTCAATTAACAAAGCTTGGGTGAATGGAAGAAAAACATTTCACTAATTATAAAATATATAATTATAATTATAAAATTATAACAATGATAAAAATAAAAAATTTATATAGATATATATAATAGATTTTTTAAAGAAAAAATTTGAGATGCACTGACTGCCCACTTTCTACTTTTTCAACTTTTACAACTTCCCCTACCACATCAAAGCCCCGTGATGATGTGCAAGATTTGCTCAGCTCAAGAAAGATGAAGTGGGTAAAAGAGAAAAAAATGCAACATGGTATGCAATGAGTGAGGCAAGCAGTGTTGAAGTATAAAAAGGAAAACTTTTGTAGCAAGAGGGAGTTTCAACCATCCAAACAAACATGAATTATTCATCTCGAAAATTTTCCAAGGTAAAGGAATTACAAATCTCAAACTCACAAGTAGATGAATAAGTTGGAGTTAACAAACAACTGCACAAATGGGATTCATTGATCAAGTCAAAATTCAAGAACTGACATGGCAAGCATCAATATCATCATCATCGGAGACCATTCCAATGCTAAAAAGAAGTACAGATATGGGAGGATTCACAAACTAATCTGGCATAAGTACAACATAAGGCTGGACATACACTCGAACTCACGGATAAATTTGTGAAATTTTTCTAAGCCAGAATTTATAATCTTTTTGAGCAGGGGCAGATGCCTTAAAGTGAAAGATTATTGAACTTTTGGTATCTAAAATATAAAAATAATATAATTATTATTTGAAATTTAATTAAAATGAGTATAATATGACCACCATCATGAAAATTTCAGTGAATTTTTAACAATTAAGTTACTTAACAAATTAATAAAACTAATGGGCGGTACCCGTGATCACTAAAAACAACCACTCACTCTCCAAGAATAGCCACACTCCACTTCTACAACTTCCATCTCTTTGTAGACATAAGTATTTTAATCTCCTAACAAGTCTCTGCTCTATTGTTGATTCTAGTAGCTTAATTTGTAATTTCTTCAGTTTCTAGATTCCATATCCCTCCTTATCATGCTTTGGGATTTATTTTTCAACTTGTATGCTTTTTAAGAATGTTAGGAAAAGTAATTCCATGTTTGTTTTCTTTTTAACTGTAAAATTCTTTCAATTACATCGTTCCAGTACATGCCAATTCAGAGAGAGAGAGAGAGAGAGAGAGAGAGAGAGAGAGAGAACCGCCAATAGAACATCAATAGCCCATTGATATATAATGCAAAGATAAGGAACTTGGTAGTAAAGTAAAAAATAATATCAACAAATCCACAATTCAAAATCACCAAGTCTTTTCTTCCGTTTGTCCAGGAATCTAATGAAGTGCCCCGTTTATTCAAAATCCACCGACAAATAAACCAAAATGGATTCCAGTTTACAAACATCAAACAACCCAAAAAAAAGATAAAAAAACGTTAAAATCCACCAAAGAAATCCACCATAGTACTCTAAATCCATGAGAATAAGTAGATAAACTTACCCCATTCATGCAAAGCTAGTAGTACTCCAAAACTTTCAACAGATCTGCAACCACTATTCTAAAGGCAAGTCAATGTTTAAACGAATCCAAGTCCAGTAAGCGGAAGAAAAGAGATCAGTAAGCTTCTAATACTTCAGATGGAGAAAAAGGAAGAATCACCCAGGAGAGAAAAATTAATTTCTTTTTTCGAAAAAATTGATGAATACCTGTTACACAAAAGGGTTTCTAAATATTAATATTTTTCTTCGTGATACGAGTTTGTTCTTGTTGTTTAGCGTGGGAGAGTGAAAAGAGGCTGCAACCCTCTGAAATAAATGAAGTTCATGAGGGTTGGCCTTTTGTTGAGTTGTGTCTTTCTTCTTCCCCGGTAATTATTGGGAAATGGAAGAAAAGTAGAAGGTAAGAGAGTTACAGAAATGGGGGATTTCTTTTGCAGTTGGTAGTCTGTACTTTACGGCTGCCAACTCAGCTAAAACTGATACCATGGCCGTCTCTTCCGCTTTCATCCAAACCTAATCTATCCAGACTGTAATTAAGGTTAATTAGATAAATACGACTATAATTTTTTGTTTAGAGGATAATATGAGAGTTGATTTTTGGTCATGTTAATACAAAATCATATTTTAATAGTTCAATCCTATTATAATAGTTCAAGGTTGTGAAGGTTTTTATATTATTTTCATTATACTTATTTTTATCGCGAAATAGTTATTAGTTTTATAAATGTGAGTTGAACGGGTTAAATAATATCTTTGTTATATTTTTAAATTCTTAATAAGTAATATTCAAACACAATTAATACATTTTTTATTTAGAATTATTTATAGTTGTCAAGATTTTAAGATTTCTTTTAAAAGATTACTGAGTTATAAAATCACAATAGTAATATTGTTTGAAAAATAAACAACCACATCGGTTCGTCGTTCTACCACCACCAACATTTCTCTATCATTGAATCATGAGATGGATGATTACAACTCACCATAATTAGAGAGGTTAATATAGAGTTTGGTCCTTGATTTAATGAGTAAATTGAGGAAAGCGAATTTTTTGATAAACTAGTCAAAAAGATCTGTAAAGAGAGTTAGATTAGGAGAGTGTCATCTAATGAGGCATGCGTATATATGATAAGCTAAAATCTAAACCATTAAGTTCTAGGGTTTAGTAGTTACAAAGTATTATAGTAAAATTCTTAGAGTTGACTAATTATTTTCGTGCTTACTTGAGATTGTTAGTACTTGTGCATGTTAAAAGTACTATTAAAATAGCTGTTTAATAAAAGTGTTTCTAGTAAATAAATTATTATATATTTGATAAAAATAGTTATGAAAAATATTGTCACTTTGAGAAACATAAATTTTTATATTTAGTATAAATAATTGTAAATATTAAAATGACTATAAATGATATAAAATATAATAAGTAAAGTTGGAACTACTATCTTTGATGAGAATAGTCATATATATTGAAATAAAAAAAATACTAATTCTTTTATTGTGGATGTTTTGAGTAACCATCATTAAAATAGATATAAATCACTAATATTTTCTTAATGACAAATATCAATCCATAACCAAAGCCATAAATTTCTTTAAATTAAAACCGAAATCAAATTTTGATAGTGGCAACTAACAATTTCTATTAACGATTTTTCAATGAACAAAGAATAATATTGGTTTTCTAGAAAATAATGTGAGTGCTATTTTATTTTATTTTTCCTAAAAAAATAATTTTAACTCTATTTTTCAAAGAAAAATAACCAAACCTAATTTTGACAATGCCATTTTCTTTGGGTGATGATGGCATAGAAAGTAAGGGCAATAATGGTGCATGTGGCTTTCAATAAAGGTTAATAATGGCAAAAGATGATGCGACTATAAGCAAAGGGAGAGCAATGCATTTATGAGCAGAGGGAGATTAATGTAGCGATGAGTGAGGACTTGTAATACGACAGTAAACAAAGGGAGATCAATGCGACAATGAGTGAGAATTGTACAAATTTATATCAACCTTGAAATAACAGTCTATTAACTTCACGAAATATAGTTGAATGTCGTTTGAGATGTGCTCTTCATCTTAGAATTGTATGGTATCAAAAATTTACATACCATATCCCAAAACTTATCCTATTATGTTTTTAGCACAAGGTATAACAAATTTATTCTTTCATGCCATTTATTCTAACCAGATTGTATAAAGGTATGCATTAAAGCAATAAATAATTTATGGTTATCCTACTATGTTGTCAACACAAGGTATAATGAAGTTGTGTTCGTTTCATGCCTTTTCTCTAATCAAATTGTATAAAGGACACATTAAAGTATAAATAACTAATTTATTTTCTACTTTTAACGCCTCAAGTTCAAACACTACTAACCCAATAACCTTTTAAACTCAAACTATTAGTCTCCAAAAATTTAAACTTAAATTAGTGTATAATTTAAGTCTCTTTATATATATATATATATATATATCAACAATGTTATATTATTTTGATACGTGTAACCACCGGGAACTTGAAAAAAAATAAATTATAAATTGAATGCGAAAGCGAAATAATAGCATTAGAGTTTACATTCATTATACAATAATTCATAATACCCAATAGGGATACAGAAATGATCATTCTAAAAGAATAACGAAAAAGCAAAGAAATAATGGAAAGCAAACAATTGAACATCCTATTCGCAACCCTCTTATGGATCTGGATCTGGATCTTGGTTCTCTTGATCTGAAATGGTTAATCAAAGAGTGAGCTACACTAGCCCAGCAAGAATATCACGCTACTCACTGATACAGAAATTAAGGTTGGTAAAAAAATTATAAAAATAACTAATATAGCTCTTAATTTAAGTAAATTTATTTATCATAAATAAAATCATTTATTGTACACTTACCGTAGCGAAAATTTCAAAACTGATCTATAGAGGCAATAATACAAATAATATCATAATCTCATATTCAATTAACTAGAATAACAACTTTTTTTTTTATCTGCCTACTGGTATCCATGGGGGTCCATAACGATGTTCCCACTACGCGTGAACCCTTATTTAACATTTTCAAGTAACCAGCCGTCCTCATACCCTGTCTGGTATGAGCGTCAAAAATACTATCTCTCAATACCCCGTCTGGTATGAAGGTAAAACAGGTTGTCCTTATATCCCGTCTGGTATGAGCATTAAAATAAAAATACTCGATACCCCGTCCGGTATGAGATAATGTTCACGATAGAATTTCTTATGCACCCGGTCCGTCCACCATCTCTCAGGATATCCAGTAAGGCTACCATTCATTCAATCACTTAATCAAACAATTTTTCGTTTACATTTAATTTTTAGTTACACAATTTATAACTGTAAATCACGCAAAACAAGCAATACATGCATCAAGAAAGCACAACAAATCATCTTACCAACTCCAGTGTATTTATTATATATTTGAAACTGTAAAATCAATCAAACAGGATAAACAGTGAACAATAACCGATTCGGACTTCATTAGTAATCGAATTAATTTTTGAAGTTTTTTTGAATTAAGTAAAATATCGTATTATTTATAATTAGACTTTAATTCCATAACAGGAAGTAAGGTGATAGATTCTTATCCGAATCAGTGTCCAAACACTAAACTTTTAGTCGTGCCTACTGACGGTCCATGGGTTCCCTAAATTTTCATTCAAAGATTAAAACACGCTCCAAGTACCTAAAAATACCCAAAAAACTCAAAATCAGTGTTAGAAACTATTTCCAACCAATTTCAGGATTTCGGCACAGCGCCGCCGCTGTGCTCTAGTGACAGCACCGCCACCCATCATCAGTGATTTTTCTCGGGTTGGCCTTCGACCAGTTTCGGTCGATTTTGTACTCATTCCTACAAGAAAATAAGTTAAGGGGCCTTGGTTGGACGAAAAAAAGTCAAAAAACAGAAGCTTATCGGCGGTAAAATTTTTTGGTACGGCGGCTCCGCCAGCTTACCTTCGTGGTTAGGCATTTTTCTTCAGTCAACTTGTGGAAAACAAAATGGTGAACACAATAGTAGAAAAATTGTACGAAACAGGAATTGTGAAAAGGCTCATCGGAGGCGGTTTTCGATTTATCCCGTAGTTACGCCGTTGGGTTTTACCCGCAGTTTTCAGCTTATTCGCCAGTCTTTTTGCTCTGAATTAGCCATGAAAGTGTTCAAAATCAAATTTCGAGTGACTGGGAGAATTTTTTACTTTTTTGGCAGTCGAATGTGGCTCCGGCCCGACAAATGGCGGTGGGCAGCAGTCGGCTCCCTTCCCGGCGGCTAGTTCTTCTTCTCCGGAAGGGGAGGCTGGCGGCTACGGTTAGAGTTTGGTATAAAGTGATGTATTTATATCCGTTCCCTTTTAATATGGACCGTCCGATCGCGTATAAATAGGAAGTGAATCTGGACCGTATGATCGCGTTTAAAGAGAGAACAAATTTGGATCGTTCATTGCGTTTAATCGCGACCGTCCGATTGCACCTGAGGAGGGAACAAATTCGGACCGTCCACACGTGCAGGAACAAATTCGGACCGTCCGATCACGGGCACACGGATTGCCAGCGTGGCACCGCGTCAGCATGCCTTGCTACGCGACGCGCTCTGATTCGTCGGGGTTGCTGACTGAACGGTCCTACGTGACATATTTTTTTAAAATTATATTTTGACCTCCAGTTTCCGATTTTTCTTTCAAAAATATCCACAAAATCCAAATTTTCATTCATTTTTTCTAAAATTATTTTCAATTTCATCATCCACCTATTTTTTTTTTAATTTTATATTAAATAAAGATTCATAAATTTAAAAATTATATTTTATACATTAATTTTAAATATTTAAAAATTAATTTCGGGTATTACAACTCTCCCATCTTAAAAGAAATTTGGTCTCTCAAATTTATATCTCTCTCACTCAATCAAACAGTTAGGGATAATGAGCTTTGAAGTCTGATTCTAGCTCCAATGTGGCCTCTCCCTGTGTGTGATTATGTCATAGGACGTTAACGAAGAGAATTTTTCGGTTGCAGAGTACTCTGCTCTTTTGGTCCACAATACCAACCGGTACCTCCTTGTAGGATATATCCCTCTGGAGTGAAAGAGGCTCGTGGGCTAAGACATGAGAGGGGTCCGAGTTTTACTTGCGTAGCATGGACACATGAAACACATTATGGACCCTAAAAAGTTCTGGAAGTAGTGCCAGTCTGTAGGCGGTGGTACCAATTCTGTATAAGATTTCAAATGGCCAAATAAACTAGAGATTTAGTTTTTCTCTCTTGTCAAACATACTGATTCTCTTGAACGGAATGACCTTAAAAAACACTCAATCACCTTTCTCGAATTCTAAATCCCTTCTCTGGGTATCCGCATAACTCTTCTATCTATTCTAAGCTGTCTGGATGTTCTTCCCAGTCATAACTATTTTAGTTGTAGTCTCCTCCACAAGATCTGGACGAAACAATCTTCTATCACCCACCTATTCCCAGTAGATCAGCGATATGCATGGGCGGCCATACAACGCCTCGTACAGAGTCATGCCGATACGTACTTGGTAGTTGTTATTGTATGCAAACTCTATTAGGGATAAATGATCATCCCAATGGCCCCCGAAGTCAAGAACACAAGTTCAGAATATATCCTATAGTGTGCGAATCGTTCTTTCTGATTGTCCATCAGTATGATGGTGGAATGCAGTACTCTAAGGGACAGTTTCGTTCTCATGACTTGTTGAAAGCTAGACCAAAATCGAGAAGTGAACCTGTAATTTCTGTCGGATATTACTGTCACTAGCACTACATGTAACCTAACTATCTCTCGGATATACATTCTTCTTACCTTGTCAAAGGGGTCGGTCATCCTGATGGTCAAGAAGTGAGAAGACTTGGTGAGCCAGTCAACAATTACCCAAATGACATCATGTTCTAAGCGTGTCCTAAGCAATCTTGTCACTAAATTCATTGTGATATGTTCCCACTTTCATTATGGAATTGGTAATGGTTGAAGTAGTCTGTCTGGGCATTGATGTTTTTCCTTGACTTGCTGACATACCAAGCACTTGAAAACAAAGTCGGTCACATCTATTTTCATTCTGTTCTACCAAAATCAAAGTCGCATACTCTGATACATCTTAGTGCTTCCAGAATGCATGATAAACTTTGAGCTATGAGCCTCTGTCATGATGTCCCTTTTCAACTCACTGTCACATGGAACACACATCATATCTTGAAATCTAAGCAACCCATCGGCAGAGACTCAAAATTCTGAATTAACTCCTTGTTCTGCATCTTTCTTGAGGCCTGCTAGGGTGGAATCGGCGAATTGAGCTTCTTTTATTCTCTGGATCAACTCAGGTTGAACAATCAGGTGGGCCAAACATGTGACTCTCTTCAGGTCCTGAAGTTGTACCTGTTGTGTGGCCTATATTTTCCTACATTCTGAAACCATTAGATGAGCTAATATACTTGCATTTTTTCTACTAAGTGTCGGCTACCACGTTGCCCTTACACATGTGATATAAGATGTTGCAATCGTATTCTTTGATGAGTTCTATCCATCTTCTCTAATGCATGTTGAAATCTTTTTGAGTGAATATGTGTTTCAAGCTCTTATGGTCGATATAGACCTGAAAGGTCTCCCTATACAAGTAATTACGCCAAGTCTTCAAGAGGTGGATAATCGCGACAAGTTCCAAGTCATGGGTGGAGTAGTTTTTCTCATGATTCTTCAACTGTCTGGACCCATAGGTTATGACTTTTCTATACTGTATCAGAACACAACCCAGCCCCAGGTAGGAGGCATCATTATAAACTGTATATCCACGTGTCCCGCTCGGCAATGCCAACACAGGTGCGGTAGTCAACTGCTTCTTTAGTTTTAAAAAACTCCTTTAATAGTTCTCGTTCCACTCGAACTTGACGTTCTTCTTTGTGAGCCGAGTCAAAGGAGCAGCTAGACTAGAAAATTCTTCCACAAACCTGCAATAATAACCTGTCATTCCTAAAAAGTAAGGAATCTCCTTGACTGAGGCTAATTTTTCTTAGCCAAGCACTGCATCAACCTTTTCGAGGTTTACTGATAGCTCATCCTTTGATATGATGTGCCCTAGGAAGGTTGTCTGCTCGAGGCAGAACCCACACTTGTTCAGCTTTGCATACAACTTCTTTTCTCTAAGAACCTACAAAACCTGAGTTAGATGGTGAGCGTGCTCCTCTCTGCTTTTTGAATAGATCAGGATATCATTGATGAATACAATGACGAACTGATCCAAGAATTATATGAAAACCCTGTTCATCAAATTAATGAAGATGGCTGGTGTATTAGTTAGTCCACATGACATGATCAAGAATTCATAGTGTCAATACTTGGTTCAAAAATCTATTTTGGGAATGTCTTCTGTCTTGATCTTTACTTGATGGTAACTTCAACGCAAGTCTATTTTAGAGAAGACTTTGCCACCCTGCAACTGATTAAAAATTTTATCGATCCTGGCGATGAGGTACTCGTTCTTAATTGTGATCATGTTCAATTCTCTGTAGTCAATACATAACCTTAACGTCCTATCCTCCTTTTGTAAATGTGACTCCAGCACCCTAATAAGACACATTATGTCAGATGAATCTACTATCCTATAATTTATTGATCTGTTTCCTCAGCTCCTCCATCTCAGCACGATTCATGTGGTAGTCAACCACTTCTTTAGTTCTAAAAAACTCCTTTCATAGTTCTCGTTCCACTCAAATTTGACTTTCTTCTTTGTGAGTCGAGTTAAATGAGCAGGTAGACTAGGAAATCCTTCCATAAACCTGCAATAATAACTTGTCATTCCTAAAAAGGTAGGAATCTCCTTGACCGAGGTTAATTTTTCTCAGCCAAGCACTGCCTCAACCTTTTCGAGGTTTACTAACAGCCCATCCCTTGATATGATGTGCCATAGGAAGGTTGTCTACTCGAGGCAGAACTCACACTTGCTCAGCTTTGCATACAACTTCTTTTCTCTGAGAACCTGAAAAACCTGAGTTAGATGGTGAGCGTGCTCATCTCTGCTTTTTGAATAGATCAGGATATTAGTGATGAATACAATGACGAACTGATTCAGGAATTATCTGAAAACCCTATTCATCAAATTCATGAAGATGGCTGGTGTATTGGTTAGTCCACATGACATCATCAAGAATTCATAGTGTCCATACTTGATCCGAAAATCTATTTTGAGAATGTCTTCTGTCTTAATTTTTACCTGATGATAATCTCAATGCAAGTCTATTTTAGAGAAGACTTTGCCACCCTGCAACTGATCAAAAATGTTATCGATCTTGGAGATGAGGTACTCATTCTTGATCGTGATCATGTTCAGTTCTCTGTAGTCAATAAATAACCTTAACGTCCCATCTTCTTTTTGCAAATGTGACTCCAGCACCCCAAGGGGACACACTATGTCAGATGAATCTACTATCCTGCAATTTATTGATCTGTTTCCTCAGCTCTTCCATCCCAACACGATTCATGGGGTAGTCACCCGCTTCTTTAGTTCTAAAAAACTCCTTTCACAGTTCTCGTTCCACTCGAATTTGACGTTTTTCTTTATAAGTCGAGTCAAAGGAGCAGTTAGACTAGAAAATCCTTTAACAAACCTGCAATAATAACTTGCCATTCCTAAAAAGGTAGGAATCTCCTTGACCGAGGTTAATTTTTCTCAGCCAAGCACTGCCTCAACCTTTTCGAGGTTTACTGACAGCCCATCTCTTGATATAATGTGCTTTATAAAAGTTTTCTACTCGAAGCAGAACCCACACTTGCTCAGCTTTGCATACAATTTCTTTTCTTTGAGAACCTGAAAAACTTGAGTTAGATAGTGAGCGTGCTCCTATCTGCTTTTTGAATAGATCAGGATATCATTGATGAATACAATGACGAACTGATTCATAAATTGTCTGAAAATTCTGTTCATCAAATTCATGAAGATGGCTGGTGTATTGGTTAGTCCACATGACATGATCAAGAATTCATAGTGTCCATACTTGGTCCAAAAATCTGTTTTAGGAATGTCTTCTATCTTGATTTTTACTTGATGGTAACCTGAACACAAGTCTATTTTGGAGAAGACTTTGCCACCCTGCAACTGATCAAAAATGTTATCGATCCTGGCGATGAGGTACTTGTTCTTGATCGTGATCATGTTCAGTTCTCTGTAGTCAATACATAACCTTAATGTCCAATCTTCCTTTTACAAATGTGACTCCAGCACCCTAATGAGACACACTTTGTCAGATGAATCTACTATCCTGCAATTTATTGATCTGTTTCCTCAGCTCCTCCATCTCAGCACGATTCATGCGGTAGTCAACCGTTTCTTTAGTTCTTAAAAATTCCTTTTACAGTTCTCGTTCCACTCGAATTTGACGTTCTTCTTTGTGAGTCATGTCAAAGGAGCAGCTAGATTAGAAAATCCTTCAACAAACCTGCAATAATAACTTATCATTCCTAAAAAGGTAGGAATCTCCTTAACCAAGGTTAATTTTTCTCAGCCAAGCACTGCCTCAACCTTTACGAGGTTTACTGACAGCCTATCCCTTGATATGATGTGCTTTAGGAAGGTTGTCTGCTCGAGGCAGAACCCACATTTACTCAGCTTTGCATACAACTTCTTTTCTCTGAGAACCTGCAAAACCTGAGCTAGATGGTGAGCGTGCTCCTCTCTGCTTTTTGAATGGATTAGGATATCATTGATGAATACAATGACGAACTGATCTAGGAATTATCTAAAAATCATATTCATCAAATTCATAAAGATGGCTGGTGTATTGATTAGTTCACATGACATCAAGAATTCATAGTATCCATACTTGGTCTGAAAATCTATTTTGGGAATGTTTTCTGTCTTAATCTTTACCTGATGGTAATCTGAACATAAATCTATTTTAGAGAAGACTTTGTCACCCTGCAACTGATCAAAAATGTTATCAATCCTGGAGATGAGGTACTCGTTCTTGATCGTGATCATGTTCAGTTCTCTGTAGTCAATACATAACTTTAATGTTTCATCCTCCTTTTGCAAAGTGACTCCAGCACCTCAAGGGGACACACTATGTTAGATGAATCCACTATCCTGCAATTTATTGATATGTTTCCTTAACTCCTCCATCTCAGCACGATTTATGTGGTAAGGGGCAACCGAAATAGGCTAGGTGCCTAGCTGAAGGTCTATAATGAATTCAACTTCTCTATTCAATAGCAGTTCAGGTAGTTTATCTGAAAACACATCCGAGAAGTTTCGGACTATCGGAATCTCTTGAAAACAAATTTCTTTCTTATGTTTGCCTAGTTAGAGAAAATAGCTGAGTTAAAGCACTTAATAATAGGACAAATTGTCATGAAGGAACAAATGTTAAAGAATTTTATTGATTTGTAAATGACTCCTCATTAGGACGGTTGAATACAAGTTTCTTATTTTAAAACGATCTACAGTGGTGTGATACGCCGCTAGCCAGTTTATTCCTAAGATTACATTAAAGTCCCCCATGTCAATCTCTATTAGGTCCACACTCAATTTTTTATCTGTTATATTTATGACACAGACTCTATATATAACCTTCCCAGTAGTGTCCTACTCCTATGATTAGACACAAATAACACAGAATCAAGTCCTTCAGGTAATACATTCAAGTTTGGTGCAAAAGTATGTGAAACAAATGAATGTGAGGCACCGGTATCAATCAAAATATGTGCAAGATGATTACAGATAGTGTACGTACCCTGTATCGCGTATAAGTTAGCTTCTGTATCTTGTTGAGTGAGGTTGTAAGTCCTGCCCTAGATAGGAGGTCTGGTTTAGTTCTGATTCCTCGGGCACTTCCTCGCGTAATGCTAAACACTTCCATATATGCAGCAAGTATTGTTGAGGTAATAGCAAGGTCGGTCCCATGATCCTTGCCACATGTTGGCAAGTCCTGCCGCATCCTATTATTGGAATCTGAGGAGGAGCCTGAACCATTGGCCTAGGTCTCTTGTTCTGTTGAACATGTGCAGTAGGGGCTGGTCTGCGGTGTGAAACTGGGGGCCTAAGGTTCTCTACTGCTGGAGAAAAAATGTGAAGGTTCCCCTCCACTAGTTGTGCTTTGGTCAGAACAGCCAACTAAGTATTGAGCTCGAATACATACAACTGTTTTCTGATCTCAGGACGGAGACCCCACTCGAACTTTCTTAACTTTCTGTCTTCATCCATCATGTTCTCAGGGGAATACCACCCAACTTTAGGAACTTTCGACTATATTCTGATATAGTCATGTCACCATGGGCCAAGTATGCAAACTCTATCTCTTTCAGATGTCGGAGATGCTCTGGGTGCTACTCTACATTAAAAGCCATCAAGAATTGTTCTAAAGTGACTGGAACGGGCAGGGTGGCCTACTTGAGTTGCCACCAGCGACTTGCCTCCCCCACCAGCATGTAGACGACAAGTATGACTCTCTATTCGAGAATCACTCTAAGAGTCGTGAAGGTCTTCTCTATCTCAGCTAACCAATACTCAGCCTCTTCAAAGGAAGATCCTCCTGCAAAAGTAGATGAGTTTAGTCTTTTATACATCTTAATGTAAACTGAGTCTATCATGGGAGGAACTGAGTCCCGTGAAAGAGGGACTAGATTGTGCTGGGGATAGAACGGATGGCCCTGTGGTGGTACTGGATAATACAGTAGAGGCACATGATTGTACTAGGGTGGTGCCGGGTGATGCAGTTGGAGTACCAGGCTATATTATGGTGATGTTGGGTGGTACTGTGGTTAGGGCATCAGATCATATTGTGGTGCTCCTAGATGGAACTGTGGAGAAGCAGGGTCATACCGGGGTGGCTTAGGATCCTTCTGCTGCAGAGGTGGCTCAACCTGTGATAGCGGAGGAGGGTCAGGTAGCTCTCTCGTTTCCTCCCGGACCTGCTGGGCAGCGATGAGTCTCTCTAGCATTTCAAATAATCAGTCAATATCCTCTCAAAGTGAACCCTCCCCAGTTGCTCGGTTTAGTGGGGGTCTTCATCTCCTCATCTATCTATACCGGTATTTCATAATGAATGATTGAGTGATAATTCATTCTTTGGTGTTTCTTAGAGTTTTTGTGTAAGGAATGATTTCAAGAAACGCGGCTCTGATACCAACTGTAACGATCGAGAACTTGAAAGGAAATAAATTATAAATTAACTGCGGAAGCGAAATAATAGCGTTAGGTTTTACATTCCTTACATAATAATTTAGAATACCCAATAGGGGTACAAAAATGACTCTTTTAAAAGAACAACGAAAATGCAAAGAAATAATGAAAAACAAAAAATTGAACATCCTCTTCGCAATTCTCTTATGGATCAGAATTTGGATCTTGATCCTCTTGATTTGAAATGGTTAATGAAAGAGTGAGCTACACTAGCCCAGCAAGAATATCATGCTACTCACCGATATAAAAATGAAGGTTGGTAAAAAAATCATGAAAATAATTAACAGAGCTCTTAATCTAAGTAAATTCATTTATCATAAGTAAAATCATTTATTATACACTTAACATAGTGAAATTTTCAAAACTGACCTATAGAGTCAATAGTACAAATAATATCATAATCTCATATTCAATTAACCATAACAACAACTTTCCTTTTTTATTTGCCTACTGGTATACATGAGGGTCCATAGGGATGTTTTCACTACGCGTGAACTCTTATTTAACATTTTCATGTAACCGGTCTTCCTCATACCTCGTCCGGTATGAGTGTCAAAAATATTATCCCTCAATATCCATTCCAGTATAAGGGTGAAACAGGTCGTCCCCATACTCCATCTAGTATGAGTGCCAAAATACAAATTCTCGATATCCTGTTCGATATGAAGTAATATTCATGGTATGCTTCCTTATGCACCCGGTCCGTCCACTATCTCACAGGATATCCAATAAGGCTACCAGTCATTAAATCACTTAATCAAACAATTTTCCGTTTACATTTAATTTTCAGTTACACAATTTAACTGTAAATCACGCAAAACAAGCAATACATGTATCAAGAAAGCACAACAAATCATCCTACTAACTCCAATGTATTTATTATGCATTTGAAACTGTAAAATCAATCAAACATTATAAACAGTGAATAATAACCAATTTCGGCTCCATTAGTAACCCAAATTAATTATCAAAGTTTTTTTGAATTAAGCAAAATACCTATTACTTATAATTAGACTTTAATTCCATAACAGGGAGTAAGGTGAGGGATTCTTACCCGAATCAATGTTCGAACGCTAAACTTTCAGTCGCACTTACTGGCAGTCTCCTAGTTCCCTGAATTTTTATTTAGAGATTAAAACACGCTTCAAGTACTTAGAAATACTCCAAAAATCTAAAATCGGTATTAGAAACCCTTTCTAGCCAATTTTAGGATTCCGGCACGGTGGCGCCGCCGTCCTCCGGTGACGGCACCATCGTTTGTAGCAGCAATTTGCCTCGGGTTAGTGGTTTTCACCCAGTTTCGACCGGTTTCAGCCAGTTTTGTACTCATTCTTGCGAGAAAACACGTTAAGGGACGTTGGTTGGCCGAAAAATGTTAAAAAAACAGAAGCTTACCGACAGCAGAGTTTTTCAGTGCGGCGGCTTCGCCGGCTCACCTTCGCGGTTGGGTGTTTTTCTTTAGTCAACCTGTAAAAAACAAAATGTTGAATACAATTGTGGAAAAATTGAATGAAACGAGAATTGGAAAGGGCCTCATCGGATGTAATTTTTGATTTTTTTCGCGGCAGCCCCACCGGACTTTACCCGCAGTTTTCGTCTCATTTGCCGATCCTTTTGCTCCAATTTGGCTATGGAGTTATTCAAAATCAAATTTCGAACGACTGGGAGAATATTTTTACCTTTTTGGCGGTCGGAGGTGGCTCTAGCGCGATGGCGGGCGACAGTTGGCTCCCTTCTCGGCGGCTGGTTCTTCTTCTCTAGCGTGAAGTGAGGTATTTATATCCGTCCCTTTTAATTTAGACCGTCCATCGCATTTAAATAAGAAGTGAATCTAGACCGTTTATCGTAATTTTATCTGGATCATACGATCGCGTTTAAAGAGAGAATGAATCTGAACTGTTTATCGCGTTTAATCATGATCGTCCGATTGCGCCTAAGGAGGGAACACATCTGGACCGTTCACACGCATGGAAACAAATCCGAACAGTTCGATTGCAGGCACATGGATTGCCAGTGTGGAACCGTGTCAATGTATCTTGCCACGCGGCGTGCTCTGGTTCGTCGGGACTGCTGACTGGGCGGTCTTACGTGACATATTTTTTTTAAATTGGGTTTTAACCCCTCCAGTTTTCGATTTTTCTTTCAAAAATACTCCTAAAATCTAAATTTTCACCATTTTTTCCCATTTTTTTTAAATTTCATCATCCACATATTTTTCTTAATTTTTACATTAAATAAAAATTCATAAATTTAAAAATTATATCTTATACATTAATTTTAAATATTTAAATATTAAACTTAAATTAGTGTATGGACTTAAGCCTCTTTATATATACATATACATATATATCAACAATCTTATATTGTTTTGATACGAGACTGACTGAGGTATTAGAATTTCTACCACTCAAATTCTTAATCTCCTCATTAAGGCCACATATCATATAATCACAAATTACAATTCAAAAACTCACAAAATCCAATATAGTATCAGTTAGAGTCACTAAACTGATGCATGATCTGATGTCGTTTGTTACATATCAGACCCCAAGTACTACTAACTTAATAATTTTTAAACTCAAACACTAACTTTAAAAAAATTAAAACCAAGATATTAGTAGTGTGTGATTTGAGTCCTTAAGTAAAAATTAACAATCACGTACATTTTCAACACGAAATTTGAGTATAAAATTACCGGTCTAAAATTTTAGTATAATAGTTACCAATCAATTGTTTCACACACTTATTTTTGGTATTTAATATTTCACTTTTTAAAGAAGAATAAAATACTTTATTAAATGTACCACTTGAATTTTTTTAAAAAAATAAATGTTGGCCGCCCAAGAATTTAAATCATGAATGATGACAATTGAAGCATAACAAATTGTTTTTAATTGCACATGGTAAAATTGATACACGAATTACATAGAAATTAAACCTAATGGGACCAATTTCTTTTTAAGAAAACAATTAATTTAATATTTTTAGGAAAAATTTGAAGGAATTATTGGTCAATTTGGTTTGGTTGGTGGGTTAAAATTAATTAATAATTGAAAGGAAGAAAGAAAGTCGTGTGCGGCCATTCCTAAAATCTTTAGTTTCATGTGGTCCATTTCTCTCTTTGATTTCCCACTTGCCTGTTCGGATTCAATTCAATCATTCTTCTTCATCTCCAACTCTTTTATTTTAGTTTCCTATTCTAATCTAACTTTCCTATTTTGCTGATATCGATCTCTAAACCATATGTCTATTTTTAATGCAATATCAAAAAAATTAAAACCACCGAATTATCACGAAGAAAAAAATCAATAATAATCAACTACCCAATGTGTAGAAATTTGTGTTAATCAATATTAAGCCATTATTAAGAGATTAGTCCGCTAATTAATTAATATTTTATCCAAAATAGTTTTTGAATAAAATAAAGTAAAGAATAGGAAAGCAAGTCAAAAGTTGAGAAGTCTAAGATCAGACTAGAATTAGAATCTCTACACCCGATTGTTCATTGGATAAACAGGGTTGCGTAATTTACACTTCACAAGATGATAATTTTACAAAATAAAAAAAAAAAAGGAAAAAAGAAGAAGAAACCAGAGAGATCAATATGAACATTCAATCCTGTGAAGTCTGTCTCGTAGAATTCCATTATAGAGAGCAATCCGATTAGCAGGCATTTCATCACTTCTGCAAATTTTCTCTACTTCCCTCGTCGTCTTCTCCGTTTTCTTATGATGGTTTTTCCTGTATTCTTTCCCGTTTCCTTTTGTATCCTTCACGGTCTCTGCAAACTGGACTCTTTTCTTCTTCTTCTTCATCTCCTTGTTCTTCTTCTTCTTCCTCTCCCCTACATAAAATACATTGTTTAAAACAATCAATGAAGTTAAACAAAAACAGGGGTATAACGAAGAACCCAGTAAAGAAAAAAGGTGATTACCAGAAGTCAAACAAGAACGGAGGGATTGGGTTGGAAGTTGAAGGGGGGTGGAGAACTGTTTAGAAAAAGCAAGAAGGAGAACAGAGCTGGAAACAACCATGGCTGTGGCTAATACCAGGCCATGTGAACTTAGCATAGAAGTCATGATGGGATCAAAAACTGAAAGAAGGAAGGAGAGAGATTTTGGTTGTTTGTGGAAGAGGATATGGATGGCTGTGTTTTGTTCTTGGAGAGAAAAAATAAAGGTGGAAAATGGGTATATAGATATATATGCGTATGTCTATATATATATATAGGCGTTAAAAGTATAGACTTGAGAATCTGGAGTTGTCGTTTGGTGGTGGGTTTGGGTTGCGCTTGTGTGAATGCACCACACGGAATAATAAAGAAAGAAGATGAAGACTGGTCAAAGTATTAGAAGACTGTGAACAGTCAACTCTGCTTCAATCATTGGTGGTTTCATTTTTTGCCTACGGTGACCCAAAAGTGTGTAATTATAATTTTAAATGTATTATTTACTTATTATGATTTGGTTTTATTGTTATTGAATTATTAAAAATTATAAATTTTTATTAACAATTTTTCAAAATTATATAAATTATGACACCAATTATTTTACTTTGTTATTTTTATTGATGTTCAATTTTCTATATATATATATATATGAGAATATCAAGTATTAATCTAATTAATCTATAGATCTATTTATCAGTATATATAAATAAATGAGACGCATAATTTAGCATATTTTTATGTGAAGTAAAAAAAAAAAAGAAAATTACCCTTGACTTAATGTTAAATTATTTTTGTTAATTTATTTTAAAAAAATTAGAGCATATTATTAAATTAATTTTTAAATTTTCATATTTATTATAATTTAAAAGAAAATATTTTTTACATTTTAATTTTTAATATTTATTACTATAACATTTTAGGTGTGAATTTAAAATTTTAGTGATATATATATATATATATATTAATGGGAAATTTAAAAAAAAAAAAAAGTGGAAAAAGATATAATGTATGTATAGGATTAATGTAAAAGTAAGAAGAGAAGAGGAGGAAGAAGGGGAGGGTTGCTGTCATTTGTCAATTGTCACAGTCATGTCATTGAAGAGAAGGGTGAGATTGAGTTTTGAGCATCACGTACCGACCACCACGTGTCTGCTCAGTTCACGTGATGCGACGTCGTTACACGCGTATCCTCTTACAAATAGACAGATAAGATGGGGCCACCCTCCATGCCGGTCTGACTGAGCCAAGTGTTAGGTCACGTTCACACCCCTCACCAAATAAAAAATCTTAACCATTTATTCCATATTAATTTAATAAAAAAGAAATTCATTAATTGTACATAAATTATTTGGCAGTTGAATGAGTCCCAAATATATTATAAAATGGTTTCAAGATTTTTTAGTTGACAATTAATGACTTATTTAATATATATATATATATATATATATACATATAATAATGTATAGGATTAAATATTGTTTTATAAGAAAATAACATATTTTTTTTTTTTTAAAAAATTATACTTTAATCCATAACATTCTTAACCTTGAACAGCATTATAATTTCAAAGTTTTTAATTTTGACATAAATTGCTCTGTATAAGGCTCGAATCGGATCGGATCATCTACATGGAGGTAATCGATAATCGATACTAACCATCCATCGGATCAAACATGGATAGTTTACTTCGTATTGTTTAAGCATATGTAAATATCTGATTATTAATGACAGCTCTGAATGCAAAAGCTAATAGCATAATAATCAAACAGTAAACACATATGATCAGCTAAAATGTTCAACAGTGATCAGACCATTGCCTTACCGCATCTCTCCAAACACCCTATCAACAAACTTCTGCATCTACAAACACAAAATGCATTGTTTATTTCCCCCGCTAGGACAATCAGATTTTTTATTAAACGAGTCTGGGTAGGCAGGGAAAATGTTACTCCACCACATACAGATACCACCTATTAAGTTGTTAATATTGGAGGGAGGTAATCCGATTTTGCACCAAGAACACGAGCCTTAGTGTCGGGGAAGAATTCTGTTCCCGGCAGCTCTGTAACATCTCCTTCACTAGAAACACCAATTGGGTAGCGAAGCAAGTGGCCAGGCAAGTCATGTTCAAGTAACTCACTCGCGTAAAGATCCCAATATTTGCCAGCAACTCGGTTCACCTTCTGGACACACTCTATGTTTTCTGGCTCAAGGAAGGTGTCATCGAGCATTCCAAGGTGCTCATACCACAATGCCATACGAAAACCATGAATTTGACCCCGTGCTGGCTGGTTGATTGTCAAATGGTATGGTTGGTAAGCCCCCATAGCTATCTCTGAGTCCCTGGCACCATCCATTGATCGCTGATTGATGTTGGCAGATCCAACTATGATGTATTCATCATCAACTGCAAAAGGGAAGGTTAGAAGATTGTTACTTGATTGCAAAGATACCAGTAATCAGACAAGACAGATTCCTCCAAGAAGAAATGGACTGGCTCTCAATGTTTGAGAACTCGAAAAAAGGTTCTTACTCAAGGCTAGAGTGGTCTCAGTTTCCAAAAACTTACCTTGAGGACAACTTTCATTAAAAAGAAAAACAAAAGTTGATTATAATTTGACCAGATGAGCTCATCTGCTGATGTGCAGATTAGTAATACCAAATAGAAGCTCAAAACTTTAGTAATACCAAATATAAGCTCAAAACTATGTTATCTTAGTGCTTTGGCCTATGTCACTTCACATTCAATTGATTTAGAAACTAATTTAAATTTAATGCTGCTACTTACCAATCATCATCTTGGTATGAACATAAATCATGAAACGACGGGCTTCTTGTGCTCTAATATAATCGGAGTCATCCTCTGGTCTCTCTGAAGGTTCATATTCTCCAGATTTCTTCACTTCCCGGTTTCCAAGGCAGAAAAAAGTCAAATAGTTTCTAGGATCCTCTTCACGATCTTTAGCTCTCAGAGCTTGAATGATGTCTTTATACATCATTTCCATTGTCCTTCTCTGCCAATCTAATATTGCCTGAACAGATGCACTCTCCGGTACCCCTTCTGGCCACATAGGAACAACAACATAAACAGTGAATCTCTCCCCACGTTCAATCTTACTAACAATCTTGAGTGAAAGCTCCTTTGGTATAAGATGTAAAGCATTAATATCCTCACGCTTGATATCATCAGAACTCCAGTCAAAAGAGCTTCCGAGGAAATACTGATTTTCAATATATATAAAATTTTTTGCTCTTCGAATAGCATTAATATAAGCATCCTGAATGCTTCGATCAATGATATTATCCTTCCCACTTACAAGCCCAGCTCTGGCAGCCTCTTCGGGTGTCTCAGGAAAACCAAAAGCAGCACCACCATCAATGGATCTAAACAACTGGACATTCCATGTCTCATGATCATCTGGAAACATAACAGGAGATGGGGGAATAATAATATTATCAAGCTCTCTCAGATTAACCAGAACATCCTTCCCACCTTGTTGTCTCCATCTTTGCTCAAAATTAAACAGCACATCCCAGGCAACGGGACCTTCCAATCGAGAATGGATATCATGCCAAGGTTCCCTGGGGCCACCTTTTGTGATAGAACTACCTGCAAAGTTTGGCTGATGGAAATCATCGTGGTGTGCAGTATCCAATGTCCTGAATAGAGAATGGAAGGGGGTATCATATCTACCATCACAAAGATCAATGCCCCCAACAAAACTAACAATTCTCCTCATCTGGGATTCCCCACTAGGCATCTCACCATCGACCACCACAATCTTCTGGTGATGAGTGAACATGGTAGAGATTTGTAAGCCTTGAACGAAGCTCCCCCCATCATCAGGATTACGGGGGCATAGGACACAGTGAACATCAGTATTCTGGAAGTAGTTTGCAGTTTCTTCATCATGCGTAGCCATGAGTCCATCCTTTTTCAGTAAACCAACAGAGGTTCTGTCATCCCAAACAAGCATGAGAACCTTAACACCTTCACTAGCCTTCTGCTTAAGTAGCTCACCAAGAGTAACATCTCCTCCTGGCTTTGGCCTCCTTGAGTCACGTATCAAAGTGATTTCAGTATAAACTGACCAGCCAGTAATGTAGATCAGGTGTCTCGCATTGGTGATTGCATCAAAAACATCTTCCCAGCATCTATGAGGCTCATAATACTTTCCTCCTGCTAAAGGAATTTTAGGAATGAAGCCGTCCGGAACATGAGCATCTTGGTATAAAGAAACTCTACATCCTCGTCTCTGTGAGTAGAACGTGTAAGGCACACCAAGATACCTAGCACCCTTGATACCCATATTCCAATTACTGTCTTTTTTTACATCAAAAAATTGAAGCTTCACATGGATCTTGGAATCTCCCTCAATGGGGTTTTTGTCTTCATCCAAGATTTCAACCCACCTATCCACTTGATCACCACGTATCAGTTCTTCAACAGGTACATATGCTCTTCCAATTAAAGTGGCTCCAATAGGATTGTCATCTTTAACAGTGAATACAACATTGGAAGCCATATGGGCACAGTAGATATGAAATGATTCATACCATTTAGGATTATTGGGTTCATCTTTTATTATTCTGGTCCTTCCAACTCTAGCCCTTTCTAGATCAATGGTAGCATAGAGCTGGGTTACTCCTTTGCCAATACCAATTGTTCCCTCAACATTTGCCAGGATCTACAAGAACATTTCACTGATCAGATACGAGAAAGAGAGAAAGAAAAGGATAAAATACATGGCTCAATCATAACTACGTAAAATCTTATAAAGGAGAAAATACCTTTAGGCCTAATAGCTATTTGTTCACAAAGAAACACATGATAAACCCGAACAAATTAATAGAGGGGAGAACAATAACTGAACTATGAAGAAAGATCATTACTGAGGAATCTGACATATCATGAGAGACACAAAAGTGATATTCCAAAATATACAAGCATCCCATAGTATAGCCTGCTCATCCATTCTCGGTAAACCAGAAACAGAATATTCGGTGAATCCTTTCAAGCAAAGACAGAATAAACTCTATGAAGGCGATAAAACTCAACTGCTTTAATCAGTTGGCAAGTCTAAAACATCAGGATACTACCACTAAGTCACTTGAAATCTTTATAGTGATGTCAATATAAACAGGCGGCTTAAAAAATTCAACACCCTGTTTATATCTACAACCAGTCCTAATACTTGAAGGAGGGACGAAGATAATTCACAAATAAACACAACAATCCCAGTAGATGACCTAGATCAGTGGCCTGTTTAATTCTTAAATAATAATAATAATAATAATAATAACAATAATAAACTGAACGTAGACATACCTTGCCAAAGAAGCCTGATATGCCACCGGAATGTAGTTTATCGACCTCATACACCGTGGCATGTAAAGTGCCATGCATCAAATAATGCGCCATTTTTCACCTACAATCCATCAAACAAGTCAATACGTACAGAACAAGACATCAGATAACTCTTTAATAAAAAAAATAAAAAAAAAAAACTCATAAACCCAGTTCTCCAGATAAGCTTTGGTTCTATCAAAATCGAGTCTATCAAAACCAAAATTTGACCAACAAACAGAACGAGATAAAAGATACCCATTTCTCAACCATACTCTAAAATCAAGATAAACACCTAAACACAAAAGATAATACAGAGAAATTGAGCAGATCACTGTTGATGGTTTTCAACGGTGGAGAACCCAGTGTCGCATTACTTTAAACCACTGAAATTTTACTCCTATAAAACGAAACTTAAACTGAGATTACCGTACTTTGATCTCATGAAATAACAAAAACCATGAATAACTAGAAAGAGTGAGATGAAATTGACGATGCAGAGGAAGAGAAGAAGACGCTAACTTGAAATTCAGGAGCGAGCGAGATCTGAGTGGTCAGGAGAAGCTTCAAGATCGGATCCGATAATTTCTGCGAAAGTGTGGTGGATGAATGGGAAGGATACGGACACAGAGCATAAAAAGAGGGAGGGAAAGATCCGATAATGAAGGTACAGACTAATAGAGCTTGACGAGTGAAATGAATGGGGAAAGACATTTCATTTTCTTCTTTATAATAACTTGAAGCGCTGTGAAGGAGGAGCATGTCCACAGCTCCTTGTACTTTTATATTATTATAAATATACCCCTAAAGAAAAGTTCGGTGTAATAATAATTAATTTAAAATAATATAATAAAGTTTATGTTAATCTTTTATAAATTAAAAATTTTGAACTTTTTGTCGGCAGTAGTTTTTTAAAATTATTTTAAGAATTTTTCTGCAATTAATAATTTCTAAAATTGAGCTTTGTAATTGTTTAGAAATTGAATGTAATATCCGGTCCGAAATTTAGTTTGAGATTAATTTTATAATTTTAAAAAATATATAAGAATATAATTTTTAAATTTTTATTTAATATAAAATTAAGAAAAAAATATCTTGATGATAAAATTGAAAATAATTTTGAAAAACAAAAGGGTGAAAATTTGGATCCGGATGATATTTTTAAAAGAAAAATAAGAAAGTAGGGGTTAAAACACAATTAAAAAAAAGTGCGTCATGTAGAACCGTTCAGTTAGCAACCACGACGAATTGGAGCACACTGTGTGGTAAAGCACGCTGACTCGGTATCACGCAGGAGGCCATGTTGGCAATCCGCGTGCCCGCGATCGGATGGCCCGAATGCATTCCCGCGCGCGTGGACGGTCCGGATCCGTTCCCTCATCAGTCTTCAAGCGTGATCGGATGGTCGCGATTAAATGCGATGAACGGTTCAAATTCGTTTCTTCTTTAAACGCGATCGTACGGTCGAGATCAAATCGCGATGAAACAGTTCAGATTTATTTTTTCTTTAAACGCGATCGGACAGTTGAGAACAAATGCAATAAATGACCTACATTTAAGGTAGACGGGTATTAATATCTCGCGTCATACTGAACCCAAACCCTAGCCGCTAGCCTCTCGCTGGAGAAAAAGAACCAGTCGCCGGAGAAGGGAGCCGACCGCCGCCCGCCACCACGCTGGAGTCATCTCCGATTGTAAAAAAAGGTAAAATTTCTCCTATCTGCTCGGAATTTGATTCCGAACACCCCCATGGCCAAATCGGAGCAAAATGAATGGCAGATGAGCCGAAAACTGTGGACAAAGTCCGATGGTGCTGCCACGAAAAAAATTTGAAATTGCCTCTAATGAACCCCTTCTCGTTTTTCGTTTCGTGTGATTTTTCCACAATTATATTCACCGTTTTGTTTTCTACAAGTTGATCGAAGAAAAATGCCCAGCCGCGAAGGTGAGCCGGCGGAGCCGCCACACTGAAAAATTCCACTGCCGGTAAGTTTTTATTTATTGACTTTTTTCGACCAACCGAGACCCCCTAATGTGTTTTCTCGTAGGGATGGGTATAAAGCTAGCCAAAACCGATAATATTTGACTGAAAACAATCAGGCTAAGGCAAACTACCACCGTGGACGGCAGTGCCGTTGCCGAAGCACAGCGGTGCCGCCGTGTCGAAATTCTAAAATTGGCAGAAAAAGGTTTTTAACACCTATTTTAGATTTTTTGGAGTATTTTTAGTTATGTTAAGCGTGTTTTAATCTCCACATTAAAATTTAGAAAATCCGGAGACTGCCTGTAACAGCCCCAGAAATTAAAAGAAAATGTATATATTTATTCTAAGTGTGAAGGCTATAAGGAAAACTAATAAATTCTTTGGCCTCTACTCGCTGTCTTCCTGCAGAACAGGCTCAGGAACCAAGTCCTCCTGATCTGAAATAGTTAAGTAAGGAATGAGCTACACTAGCCCAGTAAAGACATCACACTATCTCACTGTCACAGAAGTAAAGGTTGGTAGAAAACAAAAAAGACTAATGGAGCATAATTTAGAACAAACTCATTTATCAATAATAAAAACCTTTACTGTCCACTTATCTCAGTGAGATTCATGAAAACAACTTATGAGAAACAATAACATCATAAACATCATAAGATCATGCACACTCTGTAATATAACACATATCATACTTTTGTATTTCAATCATCAGACAACAAATTTCTTCTTTTATCAGCCTACTAGTATCCATGGGGATCCAGATGGGGTCCCCGCTACACGTGAACCATTCACATTAATAACTTAATTCTAGGGCTGTCCCCATACCTCGCCCGGTATGGGCGCCAAAATCATAAACCTCAATACCCCGTCCGGTATGAGGGTGAAACGGGCCGTCCCCATACCATGTCCGGTATGGGCGCTAAAACACATAAAGTCTTCATACCCCGTCCGATATGAGAGGCCACATTCCCGGTAGGGTTCTCTATAGACCTGGTCCGTCCACCATCTCCTAGAATATCTAGTCAGGCTGTCGACATTATCCATTTATCAATTCACATAACTTTTTCCATTATTTTCTTAATCTCAATTATCCAATCAAATATAAATACGTAAACCAGTAATGGACACCAAACAAGAAAACACAACATCGGGTTCATAATAATTCAAACTATAATAAATGAAACCGTGATTCATGCATACAAAACCATAGAATAAATACATTAGGCACCATACTGCATTTAAAACTGTATAATAAATCAAACAACAACTGACCGAAAAATACATCAAATTCGGGCTCCATTAGCAACCTTAATTAATTATACATATTTATTAATTCATAAATACCGTTTTATCATTTATTAAGCTTTAATGCCGTAATAGGAAATAGGGTGAGAGATCCTTACTTGTTTTGGAATCTGAAATTGGGTTCTCACTGCACCTACGGACAGTCCCTAGATTCTCTGAATTTTTTTCTAGAAACTGAAACACACTTTCGGTACCTGTACATGTCCCCAAAAAATCCCAAATCAGACCCAGGGCCCTTTCGACCAATTTTGAAATTCCTGCACAGCTGCTCCGCTGTGCTCTGGCGTCGGTGTCGCCGCCCACGGCCGAAATCCACCTCGGGTTGGCCGTTTTCGGCTGAATTCGGCCAAACTTGCATTGGTTCCTGTGATAAAACACCCCTAGGGCCCTCGGTGGGCCAAAAAATTTTAGAAAACTGAGACTTACCGGCGGCGAAACTCTCGGGTGCGGCAGCTCCTTTGGCGCGCGTTGCGATTTGATGTTTTGCTCTTGTCAACCTATAGAGAAAAGGACAGTGGTATAAAAATTACATCGAACGGGAACTGGGAAGGGCCTCATCGGAGGTAAAAACTGAGGAAACCCACGGCGGCGCTGCTAGACTTCGGCGGTGTTTTCCGGCTAATTGGCCGGTGGTTTGGCTCTGATTTGGCCACAGGGAGATTCAGCATCGAAAAACGAGCCAAGGAGAGAAAGTTTACTTCGTTTGGCGGCCGAAAAATCCTCCAGTGCGGCGGCGGATGGTGGCGGCCGGTTCTTCCGGTGACTGGGTCATCTTCTCCGGCGAGGGTTATGGAGGCTAGGGTTTGGGGTTGGGTGTGGATACGATTATTTATAACCTTCTCCTTTTAATTTGAGCCGTCCATCATGATTTAATCTGGGCCATCTGATCGTGATTAAATTAGAAATGAATCTGGACCGTCCGTGCATGATCAAATCTGGACCGACCGCACATATGAGATCTGGACTGTCCGATCGCGCGCACGCGGATCGCCCACGTGTCTCCGTCCCGCGTGGCTTCCCGCGTCAGCGTCCCTGCCACGCGGCGTGTCCTGGTTGGCCGGGACTGCTAACGTGGCACTATTTTTTTAAATTGCATTTTGACCCCCCGGTTTTCGATTTTCTTTTCAAAAACACCCCACAGAATTCAAATTTTCACCCCTTTTTCCTAAAATCAATTTCAATTAAATCCCAAAAATAATTTTACCCTATTTTATTATTATTATTTTTTTTATTTCTATTAAATTAAATTAAATTAAATTAAATATTAAAATAGAATAAAATTAAAAAAAATTCCAATAAAAATTAAAATAAAATAAAAATAAAAATAAAATGAAATAAAGGAAAATTTTGGGTGTTACAACTCTCCACCCTTAAAGAAATTTGGTCCCCCAAATTTATCTCTTACTCTTGGTCGAACAAATAGGGATATTGGGCTCTAAAGTCTTATTCTAGCTCCCAGGTAACCTCCCTTGGTGAGTGGTTTTGCCACACTACCTTTACAAAAGATTTTTTTCGGTTGCAGAGTATTCTGCTCTTTCGATCCGTGATACCGACTGGTACTTCCTCATAAGATAAGTCCTCTTAGAGTGGAAGCGGTTCATGAGCCAAGATATGAGAGGGGTCTGGGTTGTACTTACGTAGCATGGATACATGGATTACATTGTGGACCTTGGAGAGCTCTGGAGGCAGTGCTAGTCTGTAGGCGACAGTACCAATCCTGTCTAAGACTTCATATGGTCCAATAAATCAAGGGTTTAGTTTTCCCCTCCTGCCGAACCTACTAATTCCTTTGAAATGAGTGACTTTAAGGAACACCCGGTCGCCTTGTTCAAACGCTAAATCTCTCCTCCGGGTGTCCGCATAACTCTTCTGCCTGCTCTGAGCTGTCTGAATGTTCTTTCTGATTTTAACTATTTTAGACGTGGTCTCTTCCACCAACTCCGGACCGAACAATTTTCTGTCGCCCACTTCTTCCCAACAAATCGGTGATCTGCATGGGCACCCATATAACGCCTCATACAGAGCCATGCCAATGCTCGCTTGGTAGCTGTTGTTGTAGGCAAATTCTATTAGGGGTAGATGGTCGTCCCAATAGTCCCCAAAGTCAAGGACGCAAGCTCAAGTATATCCTCAAGTGTACGGATTGTTCTTTCTGACTGTCCATCAGTCTGAGGATGGAAAACAGTACTGAGAGACAGCCTTGTTCCCATGGCCTGCTGAAAGCTACTCCAAAACCGAGAGGTGAACCTGGGGTCCCTGTTGGATACCACTGTCACTGGAACTCCATGCAATCTGACTATTTTCTGAATATACATTCTTGCCAACTTGTCCAAGGGATCGGTCATCCTGATGGCTAGGAAGTGGAAAGACTTGGAAAGCCGGTCAACAATTACCCAGATGGTGTAATGTCCTGAATGTGCCTTGGGTAATCCCGTTATGAAGTCCATGGCGATATATTCCCACTTCCACTCCGGGATCAGTAAGGGCTAGAGTAACCCGCTTGGGCATTGATGCTCTGCCTTGACCTGCTGACATACCAAACATTTAGATACAAAGTCAGCTATGTCCCTTTTTATCCCATTCCACCAAAACCGGAATCGCATGCTTTGGTACATTTGGTTGCTTCCAGGATACATGGCAAACTTGGAGCTATGGGACTCTGTCATAATATCTCTCTTTAACTCACTGTCGTATGGGATACTCACCCTGTCCTGAAACTGGAGTAACCCATCGGCAGAGACTCAGAATTCTGAGCTCGCTCTTTGTTCTGCATCATTCTTGCGGGCTACTAGGACGGGGTCGACTGACTGGGCTTCCCTTATTCTCTGTATTAACTCTGGCTGGACGGTCAGACGACCCAAACATGCGACTTTCTTCAGGTCCTGAAGCCGAACCTGTTGTGTGGCCCCAATTTGCATGCGTTCTAAAACTATTAAATGGGGTAAGATACTTGTACTTTTCCTACTGAGGGCATCTGCCACCACGTTGCCCTTACCCGGATGATACAAGATATCACAATCATAGTCTTTAAGGAGTTCCATCTACCTTCTCTGACACATGTTGAGATCATTTTGAGTGAATATGTGCTTTAGACTCTTATGATCGGTATAAATCTGAAAGGTCTCTCCGTATAAATAATGGCGTCAAGTTTTTAAGGCGTGTATGATTACGACAAGTTCCAAGTCATGGGTGGGGTAATTCTTCTCATGATTCTTTAACTGTCTAGACCCATAGGCTATGACATTCCCATGCTGCATCAGGACACAACCCAGGCCTAGATAGGAGGCATCAATATAAACTGTATATCCCCCCGATCTACTCACTAAAGCCAATACGAGTGCAGTGGTCAGCCGCTCCTTTAATTCTGAAAAACTTCTCTCACAGTCCTCATTCCACTCAAACTTGGCATTCATCTTTGTGAGCCGGGTTAGGGGAGCTGCTAGACTAGAGAATCCTTCGACGAACCTGCGGTAATAACCTGTCATTCCCAGGAAGCTACGGATCTCCTTAACTGATGTCAACTTTTCCTAGCCAAGTACTGCTTCAATCTTTTTGGGATTCACTGATACTCCTTCCTTTGATATGATGTGTCCTAGGAAGGCAGTCTGCTCAAGCCAGAATCCACACTTACTCAACTTTGCATATAGCTTCATCTTTCTAAGGACCTGCAAAACTTGGGCTAGATGGTGACCATATTCTTCTCTGCTTTTTGAGTATACCAAGATGTCATCGATGAACACAATAATAAATTGATCCAAGAATTCTCTGAAGACCCTGTTCATCAGGTCCATAAAGATGGCCGGGGCGTTGGTTAGCCCAAATGGCATGACCAGGAACTCATAGTATCCGTACCTGGTTCGAAAGGCCGTTTTGAAGATGTCTTCTGTTCTTATTTTCACCTGATGGTAACCTGATCGCAGGTCCATTTTGGAGAAGACATGCGCACCCTGCAGCTGATCGAAGAGGTCGTCAATTCTGGGAAGGGGATATTTGTTCTTGATTGTGACCTTGTTCAATCCTCTATAATCAATACACAGTCTCAACGTTCCATCCCCCTTTCTGGCAAACGTGACTCCGGCACCCCAATGAGACACACTGTGTCTAATAAAACCATTGTCTTGCAATTCAGTAATCTATTTTCTCAGCTCTTCCATCTCAACGCGGCTCATGCGGTAAGGAGCAACCGAAATGGGCTGGGTGCCTGGTTGTAGGTCTATAGTGAACTCAACTTCCCTGTCCACTAGTAGTCCGGGTAGTTCGTTCGGAAACATATCTGGAAAGTCTCGGACTATCGGAATCTCTTGGATATAAATTTCCTTCTTGGGTTTGCCTAGTTAGAGAAAATAGCAAGGTTATAGTACTTGAAAATTAAGGAAACTTGCCATCAAGGAATAAGTATCAAATAATTTTATTAATTTATAAATGGCTCCTCATTAGGAGGATTAAATACAACCTTCTTGTTAAAGTAATCTATGGTGGTGTGATACGCCGCTAGCCAATCCATCCCTAAAATTACATCAAAATCCCCTGTGTCTAACCCTATTTAGTCTAAACTCAGTTTCCTATTTGCTATCTCCACGGCACAAGCCCTGTAGACAACTTCCTCTAATAGTGTTTCACCCCCAGCAATAGACACAAACAACAATGAATCAAGTTTGTCAGGTAATACATTAAGTTTGGATGCAAAAACATGTGAAACAAATGAATGCGATGCACCAGTGTCAAATAAAATGTGAGCAATATGGTCACAGATAGTGTACATACCCTGTACCACATCCGGGTCGGCATCAACATCCTGCTGTGTGAGGTTGTAAACCCTGTCCTGAAAAGGAGGTCTTCCTTGGTTCTGGTTTCTCGGACACTCTCTCGCATAATGTTGGGCACTACCACATATACGACAAGTGTTGTTGAGGCGATAGCATGGTCAGTCCCCGTGATCCCTGTCGCAGTGTTGACAGATCTTGCCACGTGCTGCCCCTGGAGCCTGAAGGGGGGCCTGGATCACCGGTCTGGGCCTCTTATTTTGTTGGACAGGCACAGTAGGTGCTGGTCTGCAGGGTGGAGCTGAGAGTCTGTGACTCCCTACTGACTGGGAAAGGGTGTTGAAACTCCTCTCCACGATCTGCGCCTTTGCCAGAACGACTGAATATGTTTTGAGCTCTAGTACCAATAAGTGCCACTTGATCTTTGGGCGGAGGCCCCACTGGAACCTCCTAGCCTTTCTGCCATCATCCATGAATGTCTCAGGGGAGTATCGGCCCAACTCTAGGAACTTATGAGCATATTCCAACACCGTCATGTTTCCCTGGACCAGCTGAATAAACTCCGTCTCCTTTAAATGTCGGATGTGCTCGGAGAGGTACTCCGCATGAAAGGCTGCTAAGAACTGCTCCCAAGTGACTAGCGTAGGCAGGGTGGTCTGCTTGAGCTCTCACCAATGATCTGCTTCCCCCACCAGCATGTAGGAAGCAAAAGTAACCCTCTGCTCAGGAACCACTCATAAGGTCTTGAAAGCCTTCTCTGTCTCTGCCAACCAGTACTGGGCATCTTCGAAAGAGGACTCCCCCTACAAAAGTAGAAGGTTTTAGTCTGCTGTACCTCTCTACATAGCCCGGGTCAATCAGGGAAGGAGCTGGGTCCCGTGGAAGAGGGACTAGGCCGGGTTGAGGATAGACTGGGGGGCCCTGTGGTGGCACCTGCTGATATAGTGGGGGCACCAGATCATACTGTGGCGGTGCCGAGCAATACTGTGGCTGAGGCACCGGATTATACTGCGGCAGTGGTGCCGGGTGGTACTGTGGAGGAGCAGACTCTTGCCGGGGTGGCTCGGGATCCGCTCGCTGCAGCGGTGGCTCAAACTGTGGTAGTGGGGGAGGGTCGGGTAATTCCCTTCTCTCCTCTCGACCTTGTTGAGCAGCAATGATCCTTTCGAGCATCTCAAATATTCTGTCAATATCCTCCCGAAGCGAATCATCCCGGGCTGCTCGGTTTAGTGGGGGTCTCCCTCTCCTCATCTCTCTGCATCTGCATTTCACAAGGAAGGGTTGAGTAATAATTCTCAGTTTGGTAATCCTGTAAGTATTATTGTGTAAGGGACGGGTCCGAGGAACGCAGCTTTGATACCAACTGTAACGGCCCCAAAAATTAAAAGGAAATGTATATATTTATTCTAAGTGTGGAAGCGAAATAAAATAGATTATGATTAACATCCCTTACACAATAACCAAAAAAATTAAATGTATGAAAGAATAAACTAACTTAAAGGGAATACTATTAATGAATGCTATAAGGAAAACTAATAAATTCTTTGGCTTCTACTCGCCGTCTTCCTGCAGAACGAGCTCGGCAACCAAGTCCTCCTAATATAAAATGGTTAAGTAAGGAATGAGCTACACTAGCCCAGTAAAGACATCACAGTATCTCACTGTCACAGAAGTAAAGGTTGGTAGAAAATAAAAATGACTAATGGAGCATAATTTATAACAAACTCATTTATCAATAATAAAAACCTTTACTGTCTACTTACCTCAATGAGATTCATGAAAACAACTTATGAGAAACAATAATATCATAAAGATCATAAGATCATGCACACTTTGCAATATAACACATATCATACTTTTGTATTTCAATCATCAGACAATAAATTTCCTCTTTTATCAGTCTACTAGTATCCATTAGGATCCATAAGGGGTCCCCGCTACACGTGAACCATTCAAATTAATAACTTAATTCCTGAGCCGTCCCCATACCCCGTCTGGTATGTGCGCCAAAACCATAAACCTCAATACCCCATCTGGTATGGGCGCCAAAACACATAAAGTCTACATACCTCATCCGATATGAGAGACCACGTTCCCGGTAGGGTTCCCTATGGACCCGATCCGTCCACCATCTCCCAAGATATCTAGTTAGGCTGTCAACATTATCCATTTATCAATTCGCATACTTTTTTTCATTCTTTTCTTAATCTCAATTATCCAATCAAACATAAACACGTAAATCAGTAATGGACACCAAACAAGGCAACACAACATCGGGTTCACAATAATTCAAACCATAATAAATGAAACCGTGATTCATGTATACGAAACAATAGAATAAACACATCAGGCACCATACTATTTTTAAAACTGTAAAATAAATTAAACAACAACTGACCGAAAAATACATCAAATTCGGGCTCTATTAGCAACCTTAATTAATTATACATATCTATTAATTCATAAATATCGTTTTATCATTTATTAAGCTTTAATGCGGTAATAGAAAATAAGGTGAGAGATCCTTACTTTTTTCGGAGTCTGAAATTGGGTTCCCACTGCGCCTACGAGGAATCCCTAGATTTCTTGAATTTTTTTTCGAAAACTGAAACACACTTCCGGTATCTGCACATGTCCCCAAAAAACTCCAAATCAGACCCAAGGCCCTTTCGGCCAATTTCGAAATTCTGGCACGGCGGCTCCGCCGTGCTCCGGCGACGACGTTGTCGCCCACGGCGGCGATCTGCCTCAGGTTGGCCATTTCCGACTGAATTTGGCCAAACTTGTATTGGTTCCTATGATAAAACACCCATAGGGCCCTCGGTGGGCTAAAAAATTCCAGAAAATCGGGACTTCCTGGCTGCGAAGCTCTCGGGTGCGGCGGCTCCTCTGACGCTAGTTGTAATTTGGTGTTTTGCTCCAGTCAACCTGTAGAGAAAAGGACGGTGGTCACAGTGGTATAAAAATTACATCAAACGGGAACCGGGAAGGGCCTCGTCGGAGGCAAAAATTGAAGAAATCTGCGGCGGCACCGCTGGACTTCGGCGGTGTTTTCTGGCCAATTGGCCAGTGGTTTGGCTCCGATTTGGCCACAGGGAGGTTCAACATCGAAAAACAAGCCAACGAGAGAAATTTTACCTCGTTTGGCGGCCAAAAAATCCTCCGGTGCAGCGGCGGGTTCCTCCGGTGGCTTTGTTGTCTTCTCCGGCGAGGGTTCTGGTGGCTAGGGTTTGGAGTTGGGTGTGGATGCGATTATTTATAACCTTCCCCTTTTAATCTGACCCGTCCATCATGATTTAATCTGGACCGTCCGATCGCAATTAAATTAGAAATGAATCTGGACTGTCCATCGTGATGCGATCTGGGCCGTCCGTGCGCGCAGGAACGAATCTGGGCCGTTCGATCGCCCGCACGCGGATCGCCCACGTGTCTCTGTTCTGCGTGGCTTCCCGCGTCAGCGTCCCTGCCACGCGGCGTGTCCTAGTTAGCCGGGGCTGCTGACGTGGCACTATTTTTCTAAATTATATTTTGACCCTAGTTTTCGATTTTTTTTTTCAAAAACACCCCAAGAATTCAAATTTTCACCCCTTTTTCCCAAAATCAATTTTAATTAAATTCCAAAAATAATTTTACCCTATATTATTATTATTATTATTTTTATTTATATTAAATTAAATTAAAACCTTATAAATTAAATATTAAAATAGAATAAAATTAAACAAAATTTCAATAAAAATTAAAATAAAATAAAAATAAAAATAAAATAAAATAAAGGAAAATTTTGGGTGTTACACTGCCAGTAGGTGTAGTAGAAAGTTTGGTATTTCAAATACCGATTCGGGTAAAAATCCCTCACCTTATTTCCTGTTATGGAATTGAAGTCTAATTATCAATAGTACAGTATTTTGCATAATTTAGAAAACTTCGATAATTAATTACAGGTTACTAATGGAGACAGAACTGATTATTTATTATTGTTGTCCTGTTTAACTGATTGTTTGATTTTACAGCTTTAAATACATGATAATATATTGGAATTGGTAAAATGATTCAGTTGTATTTTCTTGATGCATGTATTGTTGTTCTTGCGTTGATTTACGGTTAAATTGTGAAATTAAAAATTAAAGATAAACAGAAAATTGATTGGTTAAGTGAATGAATTAATGGTAGCCGTACTGGATATCTTGAGATATGGTGGACGGATCGGGTACATAGGGAACTCTACCGTGAACGTTGCCTCATACCGGATGCGATATCGATGATTGGTATTTTTGGTGCTCATACCGAATAGGGTATAGGGGTGACTTATTTCACCCTCATATCGAACGGCGTATTGAAGGATTATATTTTTGGCGTTCATATCGGACGGCTGGTTAGTTGACAAGGTTTGATGTTGGTTCATGCATAGTGGGACATCCCTATGGACCCTCATGCATACTAGTAGGCAAATAAAAAGGTAAAGTTCTCATTATTGCTTACTTGAATATGATATTATGATGTTGTTGAGCTATTATCTTTATAAATCGGTTTTGAAAATCTCGCAACGGTAAGTATACAATAAATAGTTTTACTTATGATAAATAAATTTACTTAAATTAAAAGCTCCATTGGTTTTTTTAATGATTTTTACCAATCTTTATTTTCTGTATCAGTGAGTAGTGTGATATTTTTACTGAGCTAGTGTAGCTCACCCATTCATTAACTATTTCAGATCAAGAGGATCAAGACCCAAATCCCAATCAACAAGAGAGTTGTGAATAGTTCACCACCCGAACTCCTTCAAAAGCTAGTGAATGTCATCTTAAGATGCTTAGTTATTTATTTTTCGTTTATTTATTTGATTTTCGTTTGTTCTTTTAGAAGGGACATTCCTATATCCTTATTGGGCATTCAAAATTATTATGTAAGAAATGTAAACCATAAACTCTATTGTTTCGCTTCCGTATTCAATTCATGTCTTTATCTCCTTTTCAGTTTCGGGCATTATATTGAAATTGAATTTTTGGTATGTTTTATAGGATAAAAAACAATTAAGAAATATATTAAAAATAAAAAATATCGGCATCAAATGTTAAAATATATATGGTACATATATTCTAAAAAATATTCACATTATTTATATAAAGTTAGTTCAATAATCTTATTAAAAGTAAATTACAAAGACTTCTAAAAAAATTACATTTTTAAACATAACTTTCTTCATCTTATAAAGAAATTTTCAAATAGTAACTAATAATATAATATTATATTTTAGCATTAACATTATTAGAAAGGCTAAATCTAAACAAAGCTAGAGTACAATTTTTTTTTTCCGAATAAACTCTAGTAATTTTTTGTCTAAATTGAAAATTTTTTAAAGCTTAATACGAACACTCATCTAGTAATGATAGAAGTGGTAAAAAAGTTTACAACTCACCAAATCCAAGCTATCCCATTTAAGTTAATATTGAATCTTAACTAAAAATGAACTAATATGAATAGATTCAAACATGTTTTTGTTGGTTACATGCTAAAGCGGGATGAGTTTCGATTTAAAGATAAAAAAGTGCCAAAGTGGGATGAGTTTCAATTTAAAGATTAAAAAACATGTTTGAACTTGACCCCTTTTATATATAAAAAATATTATATATTTTAGTTTAATTAAAAATAGTACATATATATACACATAAAGTTCGAACAATTGTAACCTAATCTTCTATAACTTTTAGCTAACTATCTTTGCTTTTATTCTTCCATGAAAAAAAAAACTTTTCACAAGCTTGCTATAGAAATTTCACGAAAAGAGGTGATGAAAGGTGTTCAATGTAACATCCGAGCTCGAAAATTTAGTTCAGAATAATATTTTAATTAATAAAATAATATATTAAAATAATTTAATTTTTATTTTATTTTATTTTTGCAAAATTTTTGAGAAAAATGGATTTAAAGATAAAATTGAAAACAGTTTTAAAAAAATAGATGAAACTGTGAATAAGAGAGGGTGTTTTTGAAAGAAAAATTTAAAATATGAGTAAAATTGCAAAAAAGAGAAATGTGACCACATGGGACGGGCATGTCAACGGCAACAGTGAGTCAAAACATACCACGTGGCGGACACGTTGACATCGATTCCACGCGAGAATCCATGCAGGCAATCCACGTGCCGGCGAATCCAACGGTCTAGATCACTTCCCACACGCACGGACGACTCAGATGCATTTTTTCTTCAGGTGCAATCAAACGGTTAAATTCAACCTGCTTGTGCTGTCTAGATTTATTTCCCGAATAAGAGAGATCCAACGGACGGGAGATGGCCAGATATCCCTGCATGGACGGCCAAAATCGATTCGGGAGGGTATTTAAACTTCAAGTTCCAAGAAACCTTAACCCTAGCCACACCAGTCCTCGCTGGAGAAGAAGAATAAGGACAGCCGGAAAGAAATCGACCACGTTGCCGCCGCACCGAAGTCACTGCCGACGCTGAGAAGGTTTTTTTTTGTCCATTCTCATTCAAAATTCAATTCTAAACCTACCCACACCCATATCGAACCCGAAAGGCCGATGGGTGAGCTAGAAAACACGAGCGAAACTCGGTCAAACCGCCGCAGCTGAAATCCAAAACCTCATCCGATGAGCCCTTTCTCGTTTTCTGTTTTCCTCGATTTTTTGACCATTGTTGTAACATCCACCCCTAAATAAATAAATAAAATAAGAAAAATAAATAAAAATTAGAAATTAGAAATTAGATTTAAATGAAAGAGTTTTAAGAATTTTGGGGGTTTATTTAAATTGAAGGACTTAAATGAAACTAAATGAAAAAAAGGGATAAAAACATAAATAAGGAGAAGTGGAAGGGGTAAAGGAAATCATAAAAATGGACAACCCAGATCAGACTATTGGAGGAGATCGGATGGAGAATTATTAAAAAAAAACGGACGACCCAAATCGAGCTTGTGAGATCCAGCAGCTGGGGGAACAGGTATAAAAGAAAAAGTGATTAGGATTTTCTTCATTTGGGAGAGAAGCCAAAAAAGAGAGAGGAATAATGAGAGAGGGGCGATTGGGGAGAGAAGGAAGAAAGGGTTTCGCGCGGGGAAGTCAAGAGAGAGAGAAAAAAGAGAGGAAAGAAGAGAGAGGTCGGAAAGGAAGAGGGGAAGGAAGAAGAAAAGAGAGGAAGGGAAGAAAAATAGTGTGGCCGAGTGGGAAGAGGAAGAAAGTCAAAAACGGCCGCAAGGGGAGAGGAGAAGAGAGAGAATCACGAAGGTGAAAACTGAAGGGAAGGGAAGGAAAGAAAATCGCGATCAAAGAGCACTATGTGATAGAAGAATCCAAAATCGAGGTTGTTCGGGTTTTTTTAGCATCGCACCCTAGCCAAGTGCATTCTTTTTCCTTTTTTTAGTGTGTGATTTTTACCAAACGGGTATTCATGTGTGTGTGTGTGTGTGTGTGTGTGTGTGCAGGTTTGGAAGCTAGAGAGCCGCGGGGTGATCGAGAGAAGATGATCAGGAGCCGAGCCGAGGCCGAATAGCTCGCACTGAAGGTAAAATCGTTCTGTTTTCATGTTTTGGTGGTGGTTTGTGCGACGATGGAGCAGGACCGGTCTTGGGCTAGCCGCGCGAGCTCGGCCGAGCCACCCACCTCAAGAATGGGAAAAGCCCACCCACAATGGAAGCCAAAAGGTCTTCTGCAGGAATGGAGGCCATAATCGCCTTTGGGAATTCTGATTCACCGTTCAGAAAGTTAAAAAGTCTTCCTCAAAAACAGAATCTGATTTGTCGAACGGGGAGCCAAAAGAATTTTTGGGTATGAATCCCGATAATTTCAGGTATTCCGTTGCATGGTCGTTGAAATTCGTAATTTGATTAAATTAACTTTTAATATTTCAAAGTATTTTAATTAATTTATGTCATGTGTACAGGGAATTAAAACATTTAGGTGGATCCGAAAAAATGCGTAGGAGTATAAGTATTTCTAAACCTCAACTGGGTTTGAATTTTAAAAAATGCATGCATTTCATTAAATTATAAATTTTGAAATTTGAAAGGACATTGAACCGATTTTCGATGAAAAACAGAACCTAAACTTATGATTAGAGAACCTAAGTAATTGGAAATTTATAAAGAGACAAAACTAGAAAACAGACCCAAAATACTGAAGATTTATTTGGACAGTGATGAGATATAAATTTGGAAAATTAAAAAAATTCTTAATTAAGTGAAAAATTGAAAAAAAAAGGAAGTAAAATCAAAAGGTAAAAATAAAAAGAAAAAGAAATAATTAAGGTTGTGAAAGGATCAATTAAATAAAATTTTAGATAAATTAAAATAAAAGTAAAATAAATAAGAAATCAGAAATGAGAAGTTGTGAATAATTAGAGTATGGACCCTGAATGCCCTTTCATTTAGTCTGAATCGAGGAGGAGTGTGTGTGTGTTTGGCTGAAGTTCAGCAAACATAGTGAACCTGCATATGGATAGAGTATGTAACCTAATCCAGACATGGATAGGTATTTGTAAGTGTGGGTCACCTATTAAATGTACATGTTGTTGCCATTGTAACATTTTTGTGTGTGTGTTATCCATGCGATGGGGGGATCCATTTTGCCTCTCCTCGATGACGACATAAATTGCATCGCACGATGAAACCTTAGAAATGACTTTTTCGAGTGTATATGTGATCTTTCGTGTGTATATGATTATGTTTCAAGATAATAATTGATATTCGAGTGTATCTATGTTCTTTCAAGAGTATGTGGATATACATTTGAGGATTGTATATGATATTCGAGAGAATTCAGAAATTCGATCAGAAACATGTGACGTGGTGAAAATAATAAATGAATTTTGTATTGAAACATCACTATTGCATTTGTCTCATACTGTGTGTTTTGTATGAAATCTTATCTGGGTTGAGAGAATGAAAATACTTATTGAATTGGTGAAACTCGTTAAATTTCACCATGATATTTTTCAAATGAGAAAGAAGAGCCAGAACCGCTGCCAGACGAGTAGAACCTGTCAAAAGAGTTCCTATTTTCTATATTTTATGCATATTCAAAAAATTTCCGTTTTGTTTTGTTAAACTCTAAATTCAAACCTCATGTTCTATATATATAATTACTATATATATCACTTAGAATGCTAGGTTGTATGAAAATATTTTGATGTGTATTTTGTGGGCCCATTGCATGAAAATAACGTGAGTAAGAATTGCGCCTCATATCAAGCATCGTGGCGTGACATTTGTGTTTCTCGTCCCTTTTTGGTGCAAGTTAGTCGAAGGAGAACTTCGACCGTAAAGGAGAAATAGCGTATCCGCTGCACCGAGAAATCCTTCCGCCAATAGAGTTTTGATTTTCGCATTTTTCGACCTGCAGAGGCCCCCTAACTTGGTTTTTCGTAGGTTCTCATACAAAACCGGTAAAAATCAGTCGAAAACAGCTAGGCCGAGAGGAACTACCACCGTGGGCGATGGAGCTGGCGCTGGAGTACGGCAGTGCCGCCGTGCAGGAACCCTAAATACGTTGGAAAAGTTTAGAAACATATATTTTGGACTTTTGGGGTATTTTTGTATATGTGACATGTATTTTTAATTTTCGCAAGAAAAATCCAAAAAACTCAGGGACTGCCAGGAAGCACAATAAAAAGTACAATGTTTTGGACACCGACCTGAGGTAAGAATCCCTCACCCTTTTTTCCATTATCATAGATTGAAGCTTAATAATCAATAACATTGTGTTTTGTAAAAATTAAAAAAAAAATCTTAAAATTAATTACAAGTCACCAGTGAAGCCAGAACTGGTTAGTACGAAATTATTTATTTTATCTATATTGTTTATTTATTGCTAAACTGTTGTGTTGCTTACCGCATGCACTTTAGTTCATAGGTTTAATTGTCTTCTCTTTCATTATTGTCTAACCGTTATTTTTATCTGTTGACTAATTTGGAATAAATGCCCTAATTATGTTTCTTAATTGTTAAAGTATAAATTTGTATTGTTTGTTTAAATGTCGTTCAATTGATATGTAATTATGAAATGAAATGTTGGTATGTGATTGGTAATTGGTTAATGATGTGAACTCGTATGTAAAAGGCTTACCAAGTACCTTAAGAAAGAGTGGACAGATTCGGTACATAAGAAAAATTCTACTGTGGATATTACCTCAATCGAACGAGGCTGAAAAATCTCATATCGGAAGATGTTGGGAGGGATAGATTACTCTCATACCGAACGAGATATCAAGGCAATAGTATGTTTGACGCTCATTATCAGACGGGGTATGAGGACGATCGGTTAATTGACAAATTGAATATTGGGTCCACACATAGAGAGACATCCCTATTAACCCCAGAGGTACCGATAAGCAGGTAAAACGGTAAGTTTTCTATTTATTGTTCATGTAAATGTGTAACAAAAATGATATTCAGATTATTGTCTTCATAGGTTGATTTTAAAAACTCATAAGGGTGATTATGGAGTAACGATTTTTATGTTAAATGAATTTATTTAAGAAAGCAAATGGTTCCATTGGTTATTTTATAATTTTTTACCAATCTTTTGTTTTCTATATCGATGATAAGTGTGATATTCTTACTGGGATAATATAGTTCATTCTCCTATTCAACCATTTCATATCAAGAATCCCAAGATCTAGATCTTGAACAACATGAGGGTTGTGAATAAAGATTTACCTCCCGGACCCCCTTAGAGTTGCCCAACATAGGCTAACTCTATATGATTTTTATTTGTTTTGTTTTAAGCATTTATTCCATTATTATGAACTGCAATAATGGGATATTCTCATAGCCCTATTGGGTCTCTTGATTTACTGCGTAAGAAATATAAACTATAAACTCTAAATTGCTTTCGCTTATAGTTAACATAATTAAATATTTCTATTACCTTTAGCTTAGGCCTTTAGAATTGGTATCAGAGCTGCGTTCCTCAGAATCATTCCTTACATAGAGATTTAAAATACTAAAATACAAACCAACACTCAACCCTTTCTTGTGAAATGTAAGTATAAAGATATGAGGAGATGAAGACCTCACTAAACTGAGCAACCCGAGATGAGTTAAGTCGAGAGGATGTCGATTGACTCTTCGAGATGCCAAAGAGACTTATCTCCGCCCAGCAGGCATGGAAAGTGAGGAAGGAGTTGTTTGACCCTCTGCCATTGTCACAGTACGAGCCATCGCAATAATGAGAAGATCCAGTGCCACCCTGATACAATCCTGCTCCTCTATCATATCATCCGATACTACTACAGTACAATCTGATGCCTTCACCATACAATTAAGTGTTGCCACAAGGCCACCCGACCCCTCTCCAACATAATCAAATCCCTTTTCAACAGGACTCAGTTTCACTCATGATAGACCCAACCTATATTTAGAGGTATAAGAGACTAAACTCATATATTTTTATAGGAGCCTCCTCATTTGAAGAGGTCGAGTATTGGCTAGTAGAGACAGAGAAGACCTTCGCAACTCTTGGGGTAGTTTCTGAACAAAAGGTTGTACTTGCCACCTACATGCTCGTGGGTGAAGCAGGACACTGGTGGTAGCTAAAGCAGGCCACCCTGCTCATTCTAATCACTTGGGAACAGTTCTTGATAGCCTTCAATGCATAGTACCTCCCATAGTATCTTCAGTATTTAAAGGAAATGGAGTTTGTACACATGGTCTAGGGTAAGATGACAATGTTTGAGTATGCCCAAAAGTTCTTAGAGTTGGGCCAAAATTCTCCTGAGAGTATGATGGATGAAGGTAAAAATGCAAGAAAGTTTGAATAGGGCCTCTATCCTGAAATCAGGCAATAGCTGTATGTATTCGAGTTCAGCATCTACTCAGCAGTTCTGGTTAAGGCACAACTAATAAAGAGGAACTTTCGTATTTTTCCTCCAATTGTGAAAAATTTTAAACCTTTGGTTCCATACCGCAGGCCAGTACCTACTGCACCGACTCAACAGAACAAGAGACCTAGGTCTGTGACTTAAGCTCCTACTCAAGCTCCGGTAAAAAGACGCGGCAGGGCTTGCCAGCACTGTGGTAAAGATTGTGGGGACCGACCCTACTATCGCTTCAACAATACTTGTTGCATATGTAGAAGTGTCCAGCACTACGCGAGAGAGTGCCCACGAAATCAGAATCAGATCAGGCCTCCCTTCCATGGCAGAGCTTATACCTTCACCTAGCAAGATGTTAAAGCCAACCCAGACGTAATACATGATGCGTATACTATCTGTAATCACCTTGCACATATTTTTATTGATACTGGTATTTTTCATTCTTTTGTTTCACATACTTTTGCACAAAATTTGAATGTGCTACCTAAAAATCTTGATTCTATATTGTTTGTGTCTACTCTTAGAAATGAGACACTACTAGGGGAGGTCATATACAAAACTTGCATCGTAAAAATAGCAAGTAAAAATTTGAGTGTCAATCTAATAGCAATAGACACAGGGAATTTTGATGTAATTCTGGAGATGAATTGGTTAGCAGCGTATCACACCACCGTAGATTACTTTTATAAGAAGTTTGTATTTAATCTTCCTAATAAAGAGACATTCACCAATTAATAAAAGTTTAAGATATTATTCCTTTATGATAACTGCATTGTTTATATGATGTCTTAATTTAATTGTTCTTTTCTATATTAGGCAAGCCTAAGAAAGAAATTTGCATTCAAGAGATCCTTGTTGTCCGAGAATTTTCATATGTATTCCTGATGAACTATTCGGACTGCCAGTGGATAAAAAGTTGAGTTTATTTTAGAAATTTAGCCTGACACCCAACCTATTTCGGTTGTTTCTTACCATATGAGTTATGTAGAGATGGAAGAACTGAGAAAACAGATTGAAGAATTGCAGAATAGTGGGTTCATCCGACATAGTGTATCTCCTTGGGGTGCTAGATTCACATTTATAAGGAAAGGAGATGGGTCCCTAAGGTTGTGTATTGACTATAGGGGATTGAACAGAGTCACAATCAAGAACAAGTACCCTATCCCTAGGATCAATGATCTTTTCGACCAGTTACAGGGTGCTCAAGTTTTCTCCAAAATAGACTTGCATTTGGGTTACCATTAGGTGAAGATCAGGAAAGAGGACATTCCTAAGATAGCCTTCAGGACTAGGTATGGACACTATGAGTTTCTGATCATGTCATTTGGGCTAGCCAATCCACCAACCATTTTTATGGACTTGATGAACAGAGTTTTCAAGTATTTCTTGGATCAGTTTGTTATAGTGTTTATGGATAATATCCTGGTATATTTGAAGAATACAGTAGAATACGCTCAATACCTGACATAGGTTTTACAAGTTATCAAGAAAAAGAAATTGTGTGCAAAATTGAATAAGTGTGGGTTTTGACTCGAGCAGACTACCTTCTTAAGGCGCATAATATCTAAGGACGATGTATTAGTGAATCCCGAGAAGGTTGAGAGGGTACTCAGTTGGAAAAAATTAACTTTGTTTGAGGAGATTCATAGTTTTTTGGGAATGATAGGTTATTACCGCAGGTTTGTGGAAGCATTTTCTAGGCTAGTCGCTCCCTTGACCCCACTTACAAAGAAAAATATCAAGTTTGAGTGGAATGAGGATTGTGAAAGAAACTTTATAGAACTCAAGAAGTGGTTGACTATCGGGCCAGTTTTGGTTTTGACGAATAAGATAAGTGGATACACAATGTACAGTAATGTTTTTTACTAGGGTTGGGCTGTGTTCTAATGCAACATGAAAATTTCATATGTTTATGGGTCCTAGCAGTTGAAAAGTCATCAAAAGAATTACCTCACCCACAATTTAGAACTTACTGTCATTATCCATGCATTAAAGACCTAACACCACTACTTGTATAGGAAGACTTTTGAGATTTATACAGACCACAAGAGATTGAAGTATATATTCACTCAAAAGGATCTCAACATGCTTAAGAGATATTGGATAGAGCTCTTGAAGAAGTACGATTGTAAAATTTTGTATCACCCAGACAAGAGCAATGTGATAGCCGACGCGCTCAGCAGAAAAAGTGCAAATATGTTGCCTTAATTATTTTTAAATGCAGAGTAATAAGGGATGTACAATAGATACGACTTTAGAACTTGAAGAGGGTTCCATGCCTGTCCCATCTAATTATCTAACTTGAACTGATTCAGAGAATAAAGGAAGCCCAATTGACTGATTCCACCCTAACAACTCTTAGGAATGATATAGAACAATGGAAAAATCTAGAATTCAAAGTCTCTGTCGATGAGTTGCTCAGGTTCCAAGACAGGGTGTGTGTCCTAGATGATAGTGAATTAAAAAGGAATATTATAACAGAGGCCCATACCTCAAGGTTCACCATGCATTCCGGAAGTACTAAGATGAATCAAAGTATGTGACCCTGATTTTGGTGGAGCGGGATAAAAAGAAAAATTGTTGATTTCATTTCCAATTACCTTATATATCAGCAGGTTAAGGTAGAACATCAACGCTCAAACAAGTTACTTCAACCATTACGAATCCTGGAGTGGAAATGAGAAGATATCACTATGGATTTTGTAACAGGGTTGCCTAAGGCACGCTCGGGACATGATGTCATCCGAAAAATAGTTAAGCTACATGGAGTTTCGGTGACAGTGGTATCTAATAGAGACCTTAGGTTCACCTCTCAATTTTGGTCTAGTTTTCAGCAAGCAATGGGAATAAAACTGTTCTTCAGCACCGTATTCCACCCTTAAATAGATGGACAGACCGAACGAACAATTTGTACACTAGAGGATATTCTCAGAGCTTATATTTTGGACTTCTGAGGACACTGGGACGATCACCTGCCCCTAATAGAGTTCACCTACAATAATAGTGTAATAACTGAAAAAAAAAAAAAAAAGGGGGGGGGGGGGAACGACGCTGTTTTGGAGGGGGGAAAACGACGTCGTTTTGAAGAGGGGAAAAACGACGTAGTTTTGAAATGAGAAAAACGACGTCGTTTTGAAAGGGGGAAAAATACATCATTTTGAAAGGGGAAAAACGACATCATTTTTAAGAAACTGGTGGGATATAAATAGGGAACGGAGAAGGAAAGAAAAAGGAAAGAAAAGAAAAAAAAAGAAAGAAAAGAGAAAAAACAGAGAAAGAAGAGAGCGGGAAGAGAAAGAAGAGAAGAATGAAGGTTCCAGAAAGAGAGAAAATGGAAGCGGAGCAGAGAGGAGCGAGACGGGAGAGAAAAGGAGACCGCGGACGGTGATAGCGCGATCGACAGGATGAAGGAAGATGGAAATGGGAGGTACGGTAAAAAAATTCAATTTCATGTGTAGATTTAGGATTTGAAATGCGGATGATAAATTTGGAGGTGTGGTGTAGATTGGTGTATGCTTATGGAGGTGGCGTTTTACGGAGGAGGCTGTATAGGGTATGTGTGTGCGGTGAGTGAGGTAGGTGGAAGGAAGTTAGCCGCGTGAGTACCGCGGGAGGAAAGAGAAGGAGGATGGCGGTGCGAGTGAGGTCCGAGAGAGAGGTAGGGGTGCAGAGTGAGTGGAGGCTGGGAGAGAGAAGGATTTGTGGTGTTAGTGAGATGTGTGAGAGAGAGCTGGTCAGTGTGAGCATCGCAGGAGGAGAGAGAAAGAGTTGTGGTGTGAGTGAGGTGTGTGGGACGGAGCTGGCCTGCGTGAGACTCGCGGGAGGAGAGAGAAAGAGTAGTGGTGTGAGTGAGGTGTGAGAGGGAGCTGGCCTGCGTGAGCATCACTGGAGGAGAGAGAAAGATTTGATGGCGTTGAGAGTGAAGTCCGAGAGAGAGGTAGGGAGGCAGAGTGAGTGAAGACCGGGAGAGAGAAGGATTCGCGGCGTGAGTGAGGTCTATGAGGGAGTGGAGTGTGATTGCTGGAGTCTTGGGAGAGAGTAGGACCGGGTGAGCAGCAAGGGGGAAGGAGAGGAAGAGTAGGCAGCGTGAGTGGAGTCTGTGACGGAGGGGGGAAGGCGGTGTGAGTGGGAACACTTAGTGTATGCCGCAGTTAGAGGGGGAAATAATGCAAGCATGGGAAAGGAAAACAGGGTTGGTAGTAGAGTTAAGCTGGGACATTTGAGAGTAGGAAAGAGAGACTTGTGGAGCGTGCATGGTGGAAAATTACACATAGGTGGTCGTGCCTTGGTGGTCGGCAAGGGGAATTTGCGGTTGTGTGCAGGTTAAGTATTACTGGATATACTATAGAGGAAAACGCCGACCTTGGTGGTTACGAGTAGAGAGATTAGGTTGGGCACCGATGGTGGTTTTAGTCAGGAGATTCCGACGGACATGGGGCTAGGTTGCCGATATTGGTGACGGGAGAGAATGGTAACTATGTGCGTGTGTGGCCCATTAGTGGTCGAGAGGTGGCTAATGATCGTCGATGTTGGTGATGGGAGAGAATGATAACTGTGTGCGTGTGTGTCCCATTAGTGGTCGAGAAGTGGTTGATGGTCGCCGATATTGGTGACGGGAGAGAATAATCAGTGTGTGTGTGGCCCGATAGGGGTCGGTAGGTGGATGATGATCGCCAATGTTGGTGACGAGAGTGAATGATAATGGTGTGCGTGCGTGGCCTAGTAGGGGTCGAGAGGCGGATGGTGGTCGCTGATTTTGGTGGTGGGTGACAATGCTGGCACGCTTGGGCTGGCGTTGGGGGACGGTAACCCTGGATAGGTATGATCGTTGGGATACCAGGGTGAACTTTAGCCCTGAGTAGCCTCATAGTGATAGTAAGGGGGGGGGGGGGGAGGGGGGGGGCTTGGGTTAAGTAATGAAATATTGGTAGAAGTATAGGGTTTTATATTATTGCATCTCACACCTGTAATTTAATTTTTAATGTACTGAGTTATATGGGCTCACTCTTTACTCTTTACAGATGATGTAGGAACGGAGTTCGGATCGAAGTTGCTGGCGTCTGAACCTAGTGTATAGAGCAACAGGATAAAAATTTTCTTTTCTTTTGACAGAATTGAGTGTGTAAAAGTTGATGGTAGTGTAGATAGTGAGTACGGTTGTATTGTATGCGACGTTTCGTGCATGATTGTAGGTTTATCTTGACCATTGAATATGAGATCGTGATAGCGTTTTTATGTGCATGACTGATTTGATTATGGAATTGATTGTTTTTAATTACGCCCTAGACGTGAAAAGAGGAAAATGGAAAAAAAATACAGGGCATTACAGTTGGTATCAGAGCAAATTAAGAATACTACTAATGGGTGGCACTATCTTGCAGGTGAGTCGAGGGAGGTGACGAAGAAGTGAAGGGGTCGACCCCGTCGTGAGTCTACTCCAAGGGCCTCACGACGAGCACCAAGGTTTCACCATGTACCACTCGCTGCATTTCAAGGGCCGCCCCCGTGCCACACTGTGCCCCCTCCCGCACAGCCAAGATACTCTACCGGCCCATCGACAACCCATGCAGAGCAGTCCAGTGTGCAACAAGAGGACTTTAATCGGCTGTGCAGAGTGGTTGAGAGCCTAGCTACCATGATCAGGGATAGAGAATTGCAGTCGGAGGCAGCATCGGTGCCACAACAAGGGGTTCACATAGGGGTAGTGGATGCAAGCAATATTGAGAAACACCGAAGGCTGAACCCTTCTGCCTTTAATGGGGGTTCTGACCCATTGGTGGCGGAGGATTAGATAAAAGAAACAGAAAAATTATTCGAAGTGATGACTGTGACCACGGAACAGAGGGTACAGCTGGCTACATTCATATTAAGAGGGTCCGCCGAGCGCTGGTGGAAATTGAAAAGAGGAGCTCTGGTCTCCCCAATCACTTGAGAGGTGTTCCTAGAAGCTTTTAATGCAGAGTACTTTCCATATTTTCTGAGACAGCGAAAGGAAACATAGTTTACCGAACTTAGACAATGAAGATTTTCTTTGGTGGAATACGCCAAGAAATATATAGATTTGGGCCAGTTTGCGTCCGAGGTCATGATGAATGAAACCAAGAAAGCCAGAAGGTTCGAGAAGGGTTGCGGTCGGAATTGTATCATCAGGTGGCTATGTTTACATTACCTACATATCAGATGGTATTGGAAAAGGCACAGTTAATAGAGGCACTGTATAAGGAACATGCTGACAATAATAAAGGACCTTCCAGTTATAGACGACCACCACCATCATCCGGTCAAACAGAGAAGAGGCAGAGAATGGTTCAAGAGGCAGCCCCAGGTCATCAGATGGCCCTGAGTAACTCGATGTGCCCGCGGTGTGGTAAAAACCATGGAGATCGGCCATGTATGAGTGGCAGTCGAGGCTGCTATCGGTGTGGGAGCACACAACACTTCGTACGGGATTGCCCACTGCCGAGAGAGTCTGGTCGACCATTGGTTCAAGGACAGGTGTTTACCATGACCGTTCCGGAGGCGGCCACTACTTCAGAAGTAATACAAGGTATACTTTACATTTCAAATATTCCTGCTAAAGTACTAATTGACCCTGGTGCCACACATTCATTTGTATCGCCTAGGTTTGCATCTAGAATAGGGATAGAACCTCGGGTGTTAGATCGGGTATTAGTAATATCTACGCCAACTAATGGCGCTTTATGTACTGATGTAGTGTTTGACTCTTGTAGGGTAGAGATAGAGGGGAGAAAGTTAAAGGTAAATTTAATTTTACTAGACATAAAAGATTTTGATGTAATACTGGGAATGGATTGGCTTGCTGCCCAACACGCCAATGTAGACTATTTCCATAAGAGGGTAGTGTTTAAATTGCCTAACGAAAAACCTTTTTCTGTATGGGAAAAATCAATAAATAAATGAGTTTTTCGTTGAAATAATGTGTTAACATGAATATATGCATGAATTACAGTTTATCTATGTCCCTGATAGGGAACGAGCGTAAGAGACTTACACTCTAGGAGATACCAGTGGTAAGGCATTTCCCAAACGTATTTCCGGACAACCTTCTGGAATTGCCACCCAATAGAAAGGTCGAATTCACGATAGAACTTCAGCCCGATACCCAGCCCATCTCCAAGGTTCCCTACAGGATGGTGAGGTTAGAACTAATGGAGTTAAGTAAATAATTACAAGAGTTACTGGATAAGAAATTTATTCGGGCTAGTGTGTCACCGTGGGGAGTCCCGGTATTATTTGTTAAGAAAAAGGACGAGACTATGAGAATGTGCATTGATTATAGAGAACTGAACCAAGTGACAATAACGAATAAGTTTCTGTTACCCAAGATCGATGATTTATTTGATCAGTTGCAAGGGGCACAAGTATTTTCAAAAATATATCTGCGTTCGGGGTATCATCAGCTACGGGTAAGAGCCGAAGACATTGCTAAGACGGCGTTCCGCACCAGGTATTGACATTATGAATTTCTGGTGATGCCTTTTGGATTAACGAATGCTCTTGCAATGTTTATAGATCTGATGAATCGGGTGTTCAGACCCCTACTGGATCGCTATGTCATTGTCTTTATAGATCACATTGATTTATTCAAAGGATTTGGGGGAACATGCAGAACATCTAACAACTGTGCTAGGGATGCTCCAGAAAGCTAAACTGTATGCAAAGTTCAATAAATGTGAGCTCTGGTTGGATCAGATAGCATTCTTGGGCCATATCTTGTCGAGAGATGGGGTATCAGTGGACCTAACGAAAATAGAAGCAGTGATGAAGTGGGAAAGGCCAAAGACTGTGATAGAAATCAGAAGTTTTTTGGGGTTGGCGGGATATTACCGTCGATTTGTGCGAGGGTTCTCGAGTATTGTGGCACCTCTTACCAAGTTAACAAAAAAAGAATGTGAAGTTTGAATGGGATGAGAAGTGTGAGAGTAGTTTTCAAGAGTTGAAATGCAGATTGACTACTACCCCGATATTGGCCATTCTGTCGGGAGAAGGTGATTTTGCAGTGTATAGCGACTCATCTCTTGTGGGGTTGGGTTGTGTATTAATGCAACAGGAGAAGGTTATAGCATATGGGTCCCGACAGTTAAGGACACACGAAAGGAATTATCCAACACATGATTTAGAGTTGGCTGCAGTAGTCTATACTTTAAAACTATGGCGACATTATTTGAAATTTATACATATCATAAAAGTTTACAGTATTTGTTCACACAGCGGGAATTGAATATACGACAGAGGAGATGGATGGATTTGTTGAAAGATTTCGACTATAGGATCAGATATCACCCCGGATGGGGAAATGTGGTGGCGGATGCTCTCAATCGTAAGAGTACCGGGGTGCTAGCCCATTTGATGGTGTTTGAATGGTGTTTGCGGGAAGCCATGCAACACCTATGTATTCAAGATGGGGACAATGGAAGGTATGTGGCTAGTTTGAGAGCACAACCTACCTTGGTTCAGAAAATAAGAGAGGGACAGTTGGTGGACACCGAGATATAGAGGATCCAGAAGGGGGTAGAACAGGGGACAGTAAGAGATTTTGGAGTGAAGGATGATGGAATACTCAGATTTCAAACCAGAATATGCGTTCCCAGGGATCGTGCGATACGAGAAGAGATACTCAGTGAGGCACATGACACCAAGTTTGCCATACACCCGGGAAGTACTAAGATGTATAAAAACCTACAGAAAAGTTTCCGATGGAGGGGCATGAAGAGAGATGTGGCCGAGTATGCGTCAAAGTGCTTGATATGCTAGCAAGTGAAGGCAGAGCATCAGAGGCCTGGGGGTTTGTTATAGCCATTACCCATACCCGAGTGGAAGTGGGAACATATATCTATGGATTTTGTGACCGGGTTGCTAGGTAACCGCAAGAAACATGATAATATTTAGGTGGTGGTTGATCGTCTAACTAAATCTTCTCATTTCTTAGCAATGAAAGTGACGGATTCAGTGGAGTAATTGGCCAGACTGTATGTTAAGGAGGTGGTAAGGTTACACGGCATTCCCATATCGATTGTTTCCGATCGGTATTCTCAATTCGCCTCTAGAGTTTTGAGAGGGTTGCAACAGACTTTGGGTACTAAATTGAGTTTTAGCATAGTTTTTCACCCACAAACGGATGGGCAGATGGAGAGAATGATACAAGTATTGGAAGATATGTTGAGAGCCTGTGTTATTGATATGGGGGGAGACTGGGAGGACATGTTGCCCTTAATAGAATTTACATACAATAATAGTTATCACGCTAGCATTAGAATGACTCCTTATGAAGCTCTGTATGGTCAACCCTGTAGGTCACCGGTGTGTTGGAGTGAAGTGGGAGAGAGACAGTTGTTGGGACTGGAAATGGTAGAGGAAACTACGGCTAAGGTGCTGGTGATACAGCAGAATTTACAAGCGGCTCAAAGTAGACAGAAGGGGTACGCAGACAATCGCAGGAGAGATTTGAACTTTGAAGTAGGGGATCATGTATTCCTGAAGGTATCTCCCATGAAGGGTTTATTGAGGTTTGGGAAGAAAGGGAAGTTAAGTCCCCGTTTCATAGGGCTGTTTGAGATTTTGGAGAAGGTGGGGGTGGTTGCATATAGGGTAGCGCTCGCTCCTCAGTATAGTGGGGTTCACAATGTGTTTCACATATCCCTACTACGAAAATATCACCCGAATCTGAATCATATTTTGAGGTGGGAATCGTTACCATTGGAGAGTGACTGGTCTTATGAAGAGGAGCCAATCTGAGTTCTCGAACGACAAGAAAGGAAGTTGAGAAGTAGGGTGATACTTATGGTGAAGATACAATGGAAGCATCATGCGACGAAGGAGGCAACAACGGAACGGAAGGACGAGATGAGATGAAATTATCCAAGATTGTTCGGAGGTAAGATAACAAAATTTGAGGGATCAAATCTTTTTTTAAGGGGGAGTATATGTAATAACTGAAAAAAAAAAAAAAAAAAGAGGGGGGAAACGACGTCGTTTTGAAGAGGGGAAAACGACGTCATTTTGAGAAAACTGGTGGGATATAAATAGGGGACGGGGAAGGAAAGAAAAAGGAAAGAAAACAAAAAAAAGAGAAAAAACAGAGAAAGAAGAGAGCGGGAAGGAGAAAGAAGAGAGGAATGAAGGTTCCAGAAAGAGAGAGAAGGGAAGCAGAGCGGAGAGGAGCGAAACAGGAGAGAAAAGGAGACCGCGAATGGTGATAGCGCGATTGGTAGCAGGAAAGAAGATGGAAATGGGAGGTACGGTAAAAAATTCAATTCCACGTGTAGATTTAGGATTTGAAATGCGGATGAGAAATTTGGAGGTGCGGTGTGGATTGGTGTATGCTTATGGAGGTGGCGGTGTATGGAGGAGGCCATGTAGGGTGTGTGTGTACGGTGAGTGAGGTAGGTGGAAGGAAGTTGGCCGCATGAGTACCGCGGGAGGAGAGAGAAGGAGGATGGTGGTGCGAGTGAGGTCCAAGAGAGAGGTAGGGGTACGGAGTGAGTGGAGGCCGGGAGAGAGAAGGATTTGTGGTGTTAGTGAGATGTGTGAAAGGGAGCTGGTCGGTGTGAGCATTGCGGGAAGAGAGAGAAAGAGTTGTGGTGTGAGTGAGGTGTGTGGGAGGGAGCTTGTAACGGCCCCGGAAATTTAAAATGAAATGTGTATTAAAAATATCAAATGCGGAAGCGAAGTCAAAATTTCGATTAACATCCCTTATACTAAAACAAAAAATGTGCTCACAAAATACAAAAGATCAAACTAACTAAAGGAGAAACTCGAAAGTAAAAGCTATGAATATGACTATGGAGTCTTTAGGCGTCCCCTTCGTTGTCCTCCTGCGGAACGGGCTCGGGAACAATGTCTTCCTGATCTGAAATGATTAAATAAGGAATGAGCTATACTAGCCCAGTAAAGACATCACGATATCTCACCGTCACGGAGGTAAAGGTGGGTAGAAAACACAAAAAGACCAATGGAGCATAATTTACAACAAATCCTTTTATCCATAATAAATCCTTTACCATCCACTTACCTCGGTGAAATTCATAAAACAATATACGAAAGCAATAACATTATCATCATCATGAAATCATATAAACTGTATAACATAATACTTATCACGCCTTTTGTAATTCAATCATTACACAACATATTTTCCTCATTTACCAGCCCACTAGTATCCATGGGGATCCATAGGGGTCCCGCTACCCGTTAACCCTTAACACTTGAAATCAGATTCCAGGACCTTCCCCATACCCCGTCCGGTATGGGCGCCAAAACTATAAACCTCATTACCCCGTCCGGTATGAGGGTGAAACGGGCCGTCCCCATACCCCATCCGGTATGGGCGCCAAAACACATAAGGTTTCCATACCCCGTCCGGTATGAGAGACCACAATCCCGGTAGGGTTCCCTACGGACCCGGTCCGTCCACCATCTCCCAGGATATCTAGTCAGGCTGACCACATTATACAATTATCAATTTACATAATCTTTCATTCTCCTTTTCCTCAGTCAGCATTGTCAATTTACATACAAACAAGCAAACAGTAATTTATGTCAAACAAGACAACATACAGCATCAGTTTCTCAGTCATTCAACCCATAATCAATAAAACAGTAAAATATGCACGCGAAACAATGAAATGAAAACATCAGACCTCATACTGCATTTAAAACTGTAAAATATGCCAAATAACAGTTAACCGACAAACACACTAGACTCGAGCTCCATTAGCGACCTTAAGCAATTTCACACATTCGTTGATTCAAGAAATACCGTTTTATCATTATTGAACTTTAATACCGTGATAGAAAATAGGGTGAGGGGTCCTTACTCGTTTTGGGGTCCGAACACGGCTTCACAGTGCGCCTACAGGCTGTCCCTAATTTTTCCTGAATTTTTTCCGGGGAACTGAAACGCACTACTGGTACCTGCACGTGTTCCAAAAAATCCCAAATTAGGCCCAGGGCCCCTTTTTGGCCAATATCGCAATTCCGGCACGGCGGCTCCGCCGTGCTCCGGCGACGGCGCCGCCGCAAGCGGCGGCGATTCGCCTCGGGTTGCTCGTTTTCGGCCGTTTCCAGCCGAATTCGGCCACACTTGCATCGGTCCTTGCGATAAAACAACCCTAGGGCCCTCGGGGGGCCAAAAAATTACGGAAAACCGAAGCTTACTGGCGGCGGTGCTCTCGGGTGCGGCGGCTCTCTGGTGAGGTTCGTGTTTTGGTGATTCGGCTCCGATCAACCTGTAGAGAAAAGAATGGTGATCACGGTGATCTAAAAATTGCATCAAACGGAGGCCGGGAAGGGCCTCATCGGAGGCAAAAACCGAGGAGGGACGCGGCGGCGCCGCTGGGTTTCGGCCGTGTTTTTCGGCCGTTTGGCCGGGATTTTAGCTCCGATTTGGCCACAGGGGAAATCAGCGTGGAAAAACGAGTCGGGGGTATGAAATTTACCTCGATCAGCGGTCAGAAATCTCCCCGGTGCGGCGGCGGGTGGCGGCGGCCGGCTTCTCCGGTGTCTGGTTCGTCTTCTCCGACGAGGGCAGGCGGCTAGGGTTTTTGTGGTCAGGTGTGGGGGTTCTATTTATACCCTTTTGCCTTTTAATCTCAGACGTCCATTTTGTTTTAATCTGGGCCGTCCGTTTTTTATTGAATCTGGGCCGTCCGTGCGATTGCATCTGGGCCGTCCGTGCGCACGCTTGATCTGGGCCGTCCGATTGCGCATACGCGGATCGCCAACGTGTCCCGTCCCCGGTCGACGTGGTCTTGCCATGTGGCAGGTCCTGGTTGGCCAGGACTGCTGACTGGGTCTACTGACGTGACTGCTGACGTGGCGCTCTTCTTTTTTTAAAAAAAAAAAACTTAATAAAAATATTTAATAATAATAAAATAACAAATTTTCCAAATTTTTCGGGCGTTACAGAGCTGGCCTATGTGAGCATCGCGGGAGGAAAGAGAAAGAGTAGTGGTGTGAGTGAGGTGTGAGAGGGAGCTGGCCTACGTGAGCATCGCGGGAGGAGAGAGAAAGATTTGATGGCGGTGAGAGTGAAGTCCGAAAGGGAGGTAGGGAGGCGGAGTGAGTGAAGGCCGGGAGAGAGAAGGATTTGCGGCGTGAGTGAGGTCTATGAGGGAGTGGAGTGTGATTTCTGAAGCCGTGGGAGAGATTAGGACTGGGTGAGCAGCAAGGGGGAAAAATAGGAGGAGTAGGCAGTGTGAGTGGAGTTTGTGATGGAGGGGGGAAGGCGGTGTGAGTGGGAACACTTAGAGTATGCCGCAGGTAGAGGGGGAAACGAGGAGCAGTGGGAGGTTGGGATTAATGCAAGCATGGGAAAGGAAAATGGGGTTGGGAGTAGAGTTATGCTGGGACATTTGAGAGTAGGAAAGGGAGACTTGTGGAGCGTGCATGCTGGAAAATTACACATAGGTGGCCGTGCCTTGGTGGTCAGTAAGGGAAATTTACGGTTGTGCGCAGGTTAAGTATTACCGAATACACTATAGAGGAAAACGCCGACCTTGGTGGTTATGAGTAGAGAGAGTAGGTTGGCCACTGATGGTGGTGTTAGTAGGGAGATTCCGATGGACAGGGGGCTAGGTCGCCGATATTGGTGATGGGAGAGAATGGTAACTGTGTGCGTGTGTGGCCCATTAGTGGTCGAGAGGTGGCTAATGGTTGCCGATGTTGGTGACGGGAGAGAATGATGATTGTGTGCGTGTATGGCCCATTAGTGGTCGAGAGGTGGTTAATGGTCGCCGATGTTGGTGACGGGAGAGAATGATCAGTGTGTGTGTGTGTGGCCCAATAAGGGTCGGTAGGTGGATGATGGTCGCCGATGTTGGTGACGAGAGTGAATGATAATAGTGTGCGTGCGTGGCCTAATAGGGGTCGAGAGGCGGACGGTGGTCGTCGATTTTGGTGGTGGGTGACAATGCTGGCACGCCTGGGGTGGCATTGGGGGACGGTAACCCTGGATAGGTATGATCGTTGGGATACCGGGGTGAGCTTTAGCCCTGAGTAGCCTCATAGTGATAGTAAGTGGGGACCTTGGGTTAAGTAATGAAATATTGGTAGAAGTATAGGGTTTTATATTGTTGCATCTCACACTTGTAATTTGATTTTTACTGTACTGAGTTATATGGACTCACTCTTTACTCTTTACAGATGATGTAGGAACGGAGTCCTTATTGAAGTTGCTGGCGTCCGAACCTAGTGTATAGAGCAACAGGATAAAGATTTTCTTTTCTTTTGACAGAATTGTGTAAAAGTTGATGGTAGTATAGATAGTGAGTACGGTTGTATTGTATGCGATGTCTCGTGCATGATTGAAGGTTTATCTTGACAATTGAATATGAGATCGTGATAGAGTTTCTATGTGCATGACTGATTTGATTATGGAATTAGTTATTTTTAATTACGCCCTAGATGTGAAAAGAGGAAAAAGGAAAAAAAAATGGGGCGTTACAAACAATTACCTAATAAGTATCGGGATGACCCCCGTATGATGTATTGTATGGTCGACCCTATAGATTACTGATCTGTTGGGAAGGGGTTGGTGATAGAAAATTATTTGATTCAGATCTTGTAGAGAAGACCACAACTAAGATAGTTTGAATAAGAAAGAACAGTCAGACAACTCAGAACAAGTAGAAGAGTTATGCAGATATCCGGATGAGAGATTTAGAATTTGAGAAAGGCGATCGGGTATTTCTTAATATCACCTCCTTTAAGGGTATCAATAGCTTTGGAGAGAGGAAAAAATTAAATTCCTGGTTCTTTAGCCTTTTGAGATCTTGGACAAGGTTGGTACGTCTACCTACAGACTAGCACTACCTCTAGAGCTATTCAGAATACATAACGTATTCTATATGTCTATGCTACTCAAGTACAACCTAGACACCTCGCATATCCTATCTCATGAGCCACTTTCACTTCAGGATGATCTATCTTATGAGGAGGTACCGATAAGTATTTTAGACCGGAAGAGCGGAGTGCTTTGCAACAGAGAAATTTTCTTCGTCAAGGTCTTATGGCATAATCACGAGAAGGATGAGGCCACTTGGGAGCTAGAATCGAACTTCAGAGCCCAGTACCCCCAACTATTTGAGAGTTGTAACACCCGAATCCAAAAATTTGGCCAGAAATAATTTTTCAATTAATAAAATAATTTAATATTTTATTTATTTTATTTATTTTATTTTTGTGAAATTTTTTAGAAAAATGGATTTTTTGATGAAATTAAAAATAATTTTGAAAAAAGGGGTGAAACTGTAAATAAAAGGGGTATATTTGAAAGAAAAAATTTAAAACATGGGTAAAATTGCAAAAAAGAGAAATACGGCCACGTGGGACAACCACATCTGCAGCAACGGCGAGTCAGAACGTGTCGTGTGGTGGACACGCTGACATCGATTTCATGCAGGAGGCCACGCGGGCAATTCGCGTGCTAGCAAATCCAATGACCCAGATCACATCCTGCACACGTAGACAACCCATATGCGTTTTTTCTTCAGGTGCGATCAAACGTTCAGATTCAATTCGATTGTATGGCCAAGGTTCATTCCCGAATAAGAGAGATCCAACGAATGAGAGAAGACCACATGTCCCAGCACAAACGACCCAAATAGACTCAGGGAGGGTATTTAAACTTTCACATACCAGGAAACCCTAACCTTAGCCGCACTAGTCCTCGTCGGAGAAGAAGAAGAAGGGTGGTCGGAAAGAAATCGACCGTCATTGCTGCCACACCAAATGCGAAAAGGTATTTCTTTTTCTCCCTTCTCGTTTGAAATTCAATTCTAAACCTACGCACACCCATATTGAAGCCGAAAGGCCGACGGGTAAGCCAAAAAATACGAGCGAAGCTTGATTGAGCCACCATGGTCGAAATTCAAAACCTCTTTCGATGAGCCCCTTCCCGTTTATCGTTTCTCTCAGTTTTCTAACCATTGTGTTCCTCATCCCTTTTTAGTGCAAGTTAGCCGAAAGAGAACCCCAGCAGTGATGGAGGAATGGCGGAACCACCACACCCGAAGACCCTTCCGCCGGTAGAGTTTTGATTTTCACCTTTTTTCGGCAAACAGAGGCCCCCTAATTTGGTTTTTTGTTGGTTCCTATGCAAAATTGCCAAAACCATACTAAATCGGCTGAAAACAGCTAGGCCGAGAGGAACTGCCATTGTGGGCTGCATAGTCGATGCTGGAGCACGACTGCATCGTCGTGCTGGAACCCCAAATTAGTAGGAAAAGTTTAAAAACACATATTTTGACATTTTGAGGTATTTTTATATACATGACAAGTATTTTTAATTTTTATAGGAAAAATTCAGGAAATCTAAAGACCACCAGTAAGCGCAGTGAATTGGACAGTATTTCAAACACCAATCCAGGGTAAGAATCTCTCACCGTTTTCCCTATTATGGTACATTGAAGCTTAATAATCAATAATATTTTGTTTTGTGAAAGTTAAAAAATTCTAAAATTAATTATAGGTCACTAATATAGCTAAAACTGGTCAATACAAAATTGTTTATTTTATCTGTACTATTCATTTGTTGCTAGATTGTTTTGTTGCTTACCGCATGCATTTTAATTCATAGATTTAACTGTCTTCTCTTTTATTGATTGTCTAACCGTTATTTTTATATGTTGACTAATTTGGAATAAATGCTCTAATTACATTTCTTAATTGTTAAAGTATAAATTTGTATTATCTGCTTAAATGTTGTTCAATTAATATGTAATTATAAAATGAGATGTTAGTATGCTATTGGTAATTAGTTGATGATGCGAACCCGTGTATGAAAGGCTTACCAAATACCCTAGGAAAGAGTGGACGGATCTGGTACATAAAAAAAATTCTACCGTAGATATTATCTCAATCGAACAGGGTTGAGAAGTCCCATACCAGAAGGTGTTGGGAGGTATAAGTCACCCTCATACCGAACAGGGTATCAAGGCAGTAGTATGTTTGACGCTCATTATCGAACAGAGTATGGAGACAGCCAGCTAATTGACAAATTAGATATTGGGTCCACGAATAAAGGGACATCCCTATTGACCACCAAAGGTACCAGTAAGTAGGTAAGGAGGTGAGTTTATTGTTTATTGTTCATATAAATGTGTAACAAAAATAATATTTAGATTATTATTTTCATAAATCGGTTTTGAAAACTCATAAAGGTAAGTATGGCGTGACAATTTTTATGTTAGATGAATTTATTTAAGAAAGGAAATTGCTCCATTGGTTGTTTTATGATTTTTTATTAATCTTTAGTTTTCTATATCGGTGATAAGTGTGATATTCTTACTGGAGTAGTGTATGTCATTCCCTTATTTAACCATTTCATATCAAGAAGTCCATCCTGAACAGCATGAGGGTTATGAATAGAGGTTATCTCCCGGACTCCCTCAGAGTTGCGCAACGGAGGTTATTTTCATAGGATTTTTAATTGGTTTTATTTTAACCATTTATTTCATTACTATGAACCGCTATGAAGGGACATTCCCGCAATCCTTATTTACTGTGTAAAAAATGTAAATCTTAAATTTTAAATTATTTTCGCTTATAGTTGACATAATTAAATATTTTCATTACCTTTATCTTGGGCCTTTACATTCAACACTTACAAACAAGTTTTTTTAGAGCTTATTATGGAAGTTTGTTGACACAAAAATGAAAAAGAGAACATACTAACAAATAAGAATAAATAGGAAGAGAGATGGTTAAAAGAGTTCGATGCCAATAGAGTAGTGATCACAGTACGCACGATTTCTTCATGTATCTCTTTCACCTTCTCCTTTCTTTCTCTACTTAATATTTACTATGTTTTCTAAGGTATGACAAATCAGTTTTGACCCAAAAGTTTTACACAACAAATCTGATTTTTTTATGAAACATTTCAATTTGGATTTCAAATTTCGTAATAGTTGTTATGAACCCCATTCATTGTCATCCAAAAGTGATCATTAACTTTGTATTCATGTGATTTCTGACATGGTCATAAAGACGATTTTATTTATATGTTTGTCACATAGATGTCATGTTAACCACAATAGGACATGTAATATATATTATATATTATATATTTTTATAGAGTAATGTTTAACAAAATAAAAATTTAAAATCTAACTATTTTCATTTTCTCTTTCTTTCATTTTACGAAAATTCTCATAACTTTCTACTTTCCTCTATTTCAAGCACTAATATGACATCATACATTGCAAGAGGAAAAAGAATAAAAATAATCATAAGCTCTTCATCTTCCATACAAGTATATAATGCGGTCTAAAATATTTTTTTCATTAGAATATGACTCCACACTATTATTGTGAAGCAGAATAAGTTTTATAAAAGAAAAAAAAAATTCTACATTTAAATCAATTTTAAAAATAAAAAGTTTTCACTTATCTTGTTAGAAGTGTGATCAGATAGTAAGTACTATACTAATCTATTATCAAGATTTTAGGGTAAAATAATATAAAATAAAAATGTGTTAGATACTTATTATGTAATATAAATTTATTATATTTGTCATAATTTGAGCGTATGTTTTACAAATTTAATTTTTGATGCAAGGGAGGGGGGAGGCAAAAGAAATTAAGAAAAGAAGAAATAGAAGAAAAAGGTGGAAAAAATAAAATAAAATAAGTAAAAGATAAGTAGTAATAACAATACTAATTATTAATAATAATAATTGATAATTATAATAATATATAAATAATAATAATAATAATAAGTAATAATACTAATGCAGATTAATGAAATTAATAATAATAATAAATAAATAAATAAATTCAAATTAGTGTGATCCTACTTGCTTCCATCACTCATATCTTCCTCATCTAAAGGAAGTTCTCAAAGTAAAAGAAAAAAAAAAAGAACATTAATTATATTTCGATATAAATAAATAGTGAATAAGATATTATATTTAATTCATTTTATTATTACTAAAATTTGATAATCAAACATTATTATATATGTATAATGCATATATTAAAGAACATAAATTTAAATATATATTCTCTTGAGTAAACGTTTCATATAAATAAAAAATGGTAAGTTGCAAAAATCTATTTTAATCATTGTTAAAACTCTTTATGACTTGACATAGTCATATGCATTGTATTTATCACTAACTCTAAATTTAAATATTTACTCATATATAATAGATTGATTAGAAGATCACATGTAACATATATATATATATATACATACATTAAAATATTATTGTAATCACATAAATTCAATGGCCATGCTCTTGGTAAGGATGAAAAAGAAAAGGCAAAGGAATACAACATAATTTGAAAAGTTTTTGTTAATTAAAGCTAATCTTTAAATACAAATATTTTTTTTTGTAAGTTCAATGTATTAATCCATTTTAAAGGAACTTTAATTAGAAGATACAATATATAGTAATATTATTCCTAAAAGAGTGTATTAGTTCTTCTTTTGAAGAAATCAAAGCTAGCCATGATCGAATTTGAAGGAAGGATCATAAATGGTAAATAAAATATTTTGTTTGTCACCTTCATAAAAATATTTAGTAATTGATTTATAATAATTAATTTAATTTGATAAAACATTCAATTTATTGATAAAATTATAATAATTAAATTAAATTACGTTTGAATCGAACGTATTATATTTTAAATAAAAAAAATTATAATAATTTATTGTTTTAATTAAAATAATTTGATGAGATTAAAAATTTGATATATTGAAAATAAAAAATTAAAAAATTAAAAAATAAAATATTTTTTCATTAATAATATTTCCCTATCAAAGCTAGCCATGATTCAATTTGAAAAAAATGTCATAAAAAAGTGAGTAAGAATTGAAATGTGAATAAAAACATTTAAATTGAAATTTTAATTTATCAAAAAAAAATTTTAAAAATGGAATGAAATAGGAAAGTTAAAAAAAAGGAAATAATAATGAAATTGAGAAGGAAAAATTGAAAATGGAAAAGGAAAAAAATGGGAAAAACATTGGAATTAGATTTTCAATTTATTAGAAAATAAAGACAAAATTGAATATATAGGGAAAATAAAAACAATATTATAAAAGAAAAATATTATAAATTGTGTAAATATTAAAAATTATCTAAAATATTTTATTAAATTTAATTTTAACTAAATCAAAATAAATGGCAGTCCAACGGCTATGATGAGAGAATCCGACGGCTATGACGAGGGGAAGAGTCCCATCTTGGCCGTATAAATTATAATGTAATGAGGATAAGGATGGGCCCACATCTTAAAGTCTGCAGGGACTCACACACGTCTTTCTACTTAATCATTCGGTCGCTGCCCAACCACCCACGTTTTAAAAATCTATGGAAATATCTACTAGTCTAGAAAATATTTCATTATTGTATATAAATATTATAGAACCAATATTATTTGTGAAGTTGAATTTTCAAACTACAAGGTTAAAATTCAAGTGCTTGCCAATTAGTTTTTTCATATAATGTGTTAATAAGATTTTTATTAAGATTAAGGGACTTAAGATTTTCATATTTGCATTAAAATTGTAAACTTTTGGTCAACAATAAAGCATGTAGACGAGGATTAGAGCTAAATTTTTTTTATCCTAAAGATTCTTCAAAAGTTCTTTCCGACCAAGTTAGGTCAGAGCCGGAAAAATACGTTTATGTTATATGGTTAAATTGGTTTGGTTTAGTTTTTAATCCAAAACTATAGTGTTTTTTATTATGTTACAAGTTTAGTTTGGTTTCATTAATTAGTTGTTCATTTTTAATTAAAAGAATAAATAAGATAAAATATAAATGATCAACAATATTGTGTGATTAAAATTTTAATATTTTATTTAAAAATTATGAATTTAAAATCTCATAAAATATGTAAAATTTATTATTTTTTTAAGTATTATGATATGGTATTAACTGATTTATAATATTTAATTTAATAAAACCGATAACTAAATTCACTAATTCATTGGTGAAATGCGACGACCATATTACTTTAGTTTTATTGAAATTATTACGTTTTTTAGATGAAAAAAATATTTTGGAGTCGTTAGATTTTTTTTTTTATAATCAAGTTAGCATAATGATTTAAAACCCGACCCTAGCATTTTATTTCTTAAAAAAGACAAAATTAAATGAAAAAAAATTACAATATAAATTTACATCCATGAACATATTGTAAGAATTTGTGGACTACCATTTAATTGAGAATTTATGATTTTTTTAAAGCAAACTAAATTGTTATTTTAAACGTAAATAAAATTGTATTAGATTATGTAATTTATATTTTATTAAGAACTATATAGACAATCATAATATTAAAATATGGACTGACTGCTTATGAATATGACGTTAATTCATTAATTTTTATTAGAAAATAAAACAATTGACCTTAAATAAAATTTCATGTAAAATTCTCAAATTTCAATAAAGTTAATGAAATTTAAATACATTATTTTAATTCTACAATTATTTTCATATGAAGTTAATTTTTTTTTATATCATTCTAAAAGAATTTTTATCATCTTGTAATTAGAAATTACTGTTTACAAATTTAACTATATAATTTTATTTGCAGTAATTCAAAAAAAAAATTTAAAATCATTTTAGTTTTATTATATTAATTAACAAGCAAATTAATGAGAGGCCCATTTGATAGATGAAGTGAGCCTGATTAATTTGGTTGGTGATAATTATTTTTAGTATGACTAATTAATGTGTTAATTGCACTAAATAAAATATTTTTAACCTTAATTAATAATAAATGATGCACAATATGTGTATATATATGATAAAATGGTCGTAATCTTAAATTTATTATTTTTTAATTTAATAATTAGTACATTCTTTCATCTACAAGATATTCTAGATTTGAATCAGATTGTTCTCCCGCATATGTTATTTTTTTTAGAGATTATTTTGTGTAGTATTTTGATTTAGTGTTTCGTATATAACTTTATTGATGAATGTATGAATAATTTATTAAAAAATTAATTACGTAATTTGTTACGATCAATTTTTGATATATAATTAACATAGTTTTACTTTTACATGTTAGTTTTAATATATAATTATAACATACTTTCTTGTGTTGGAATTACTATCATTCTCATCTTGATTTTTTTTTTTATTAATTCACACCTTAAAGTGTAAGAATTAAATTCTTAATATCAAGAAATTCTAAATGAGGTGATGGTAACTCAAATACCATAAACTACGTTCTAATTATATAATATTTAGACTAATATGAGAGATAAATAGGGATTGACTACAAATTAAAAGAAATTATTGTATATTCTAAGATCATTATGAGCTAATTCAACATTGAATTTTTTTTTTAAAACAAATAAACTTTACGAATTCAAGAAATAACATTTATATCATTATTATCGAGATTATCCACTCAAAATATATTATATTTTGAAGCACAAGATAATAAAAAATATATACATCTCGGTAAGAAATTACCGATTCGGATTAAATTTCGAAGGTGAATCGAATCATATATTTTAAGAATATCTAACAATTTTTCTTACTTAGTATATTATATATCTTGTTAATTTTATCCCCGTCAAGCTTATAAACAAAAAAGATTAAAATATTAATTAAAATAAATTATAAAAAAATAATCTAATTAACCATTTTATGAACTAAATATTGTATGGAAATAAGAGTACGTAGTTCATTTACTAGTGCAACCAATAATCTAAATGCATATACGAGTACATAAGAATTAGAGAGTGGTCCTATCCTATATGGAATTAATAAATAATGTATGTGTATGTATTGCAATGTAAATGTCACATGATATTGCATCCTAAACCATCTACTAAATATTATTTCAAAAGTGCATATATATATATGTTGGTTTTTTTAATAATTTTATTTATTTCTTTATTTAGACGCTATAAAATAATTAAAATTTAATCAACATTTGGGTGATCAACAAACATAGATTGTTATTTTAAAGTAGAACATGCCTTGTCATATATAATTTTTCTAAGTAATAACATGTTTAAAAGATTGCTATTTTTCCAACAAAAAGCAGAGAAATAATTCTTTTACGACATAAATATATATTTTAAATTTTACTATATGCATTTATATAGTATAATTATTTTTATCTACCATATATGTTGTCTTTATAGAAGTGTGTATGTGTGTGTCTGTGTGTATATGTAACGGCCCCAGAAATTAAAAGAAAATGTATATATTTATTCTAAATGCGGAAGCGAAATAAAATAAATTATAATTAACATCCATTACACAATAATCAAAACGAATTAAACGTATGAAAGAATAAATTAATTTAAAGGAAATACTATAAATGAATGCTATAAGGAAAACTAATAAATTCTTTGGCTTCTACTCGCCGTCTTCTTGCAGAACGAGTTCGGGAACCAAGTCCTCCTGATGTAAAATGGTTAAGTAAGGAATGAGTTACACTAACCCAGTAAAAACATCACACTATCTCACTGTCACAGAAGTAAAGGTTGGTAGAAAATAAAAACGACCAATGGAGCATAATTTATAACAAACTCATTTATCAATAATAAAAACCTTTACTGTCCACTTCCTTCAGTGAGATTCATAAAAACAACTTATGAGAAATAATAACATCATAAATATCATAAGATCATGCACACTCTGTAACATAACACATATCATACTTTTATATTTCAATCATCAAGCAACAAATTTTCTCTTTTATCAGCCTATTAGTATCCATAGGGATTCATAGGGGTCCCCGTTATACGTGAACCATTCACATTAATAACTTAATTCCAGGGTTGCCCCTATACCCCGTCCGGTATGAGCGCCAAAACCATAAACCTCAATACATCATCCGGTATGAAGGTGAAACGGGCTGTCCCTATACCTCGTCCGGTATGGGCACCAAAACACATAAAGTCTCCATACCCCGTTCGATATGAGAGACCACATTCCCGATAAGGTTCCCTATGGACCCGGTCTGTCCATCATTTCCCAGGATATCTAGTCAGGCTGTCAACATTATCTATCTATTAATTCACATATCTTTTTTCATTTTTCTTAATTTCAATTATCTAATCAAATATAAATACGTAAACTAGGACTGGACACCAAACAAGGCAACACAACATCGGGTTCACAATAATTCAAACCATAATAAATGAAACCGTGATTTATGCATTCAAAACTATAAAATAAATAGATCACATACCATAATATATTTACAACTGTAAAATAAATTAAACAAAAACAGACCGACAAATACATCAGGTTCGGGCCCCATTAGCAATCTTAATTAATTATACATATCCATTAATTCATAGAATACCGTTTTATCATTTATTAAGCTTTAATGCCGTGATAGAAAATAGGGTGAGAGATCCTTACTTGTTTCGGAGTCTGAAATCGGGTTCTCACTGCGCCTAGCCCGTCCTTAGATTCCTTGAATTTTTTTCTGGAAATTGAAACACACTTCCAGTACTTGTACATGTCCCCAAAAAAACCCCAAATCAGACCTAGGGCCATTTCGACCAATTTTGGGATTCCGGCACGGTGGCTCTGCCGTGCTCCAGCGACGGTGCCGCCGCCCACGATGGCGATCCACCTTGGGTTGGCCGTTTTTGGCCGAATTCGGCAAAACTTACATTGTTTCCTGTGATAAAACACCTATAGGGCCCTCGGTGGGCCAAAAAATTCTAAAAAATCGAGACTTACCGGCGGTGAAGCTCTTGGGTACGACGGCTCCTCCGGCACGAATTGCAATTTGGTGTTTTGCTCTGGTCAACCTCTAGAGAAAAGGACGGTGGTCACAATGGTATAAAAATTACATCGAACGGAAACCGGGAAGGGCCTCATCGGAGGCAAAAATCGAAGAAACCCGCGGCGGCGCCGCTGGACTTCGGCTGTGTTTTCCAGCCAATCGGCTGGTGGTTTAGCTTCGATTTGGCCACCTGGAGGTTCAGCATCAAAAAATGAGCCAATGGGAGAAATTTTACCTCGTTTGGCGGCCGAAAAATCCTCCGGTGCGGCGGCGAGTGACTGCGGCCGGTTCCTCCGGTGGCTGGGTCGTCTTCTCCGGCGAGGGTTCTAGCAGCTAGGGTTTGGGGTTGGGTGTAGATGCGATTATTTATAACATTCCCCTTTTAATCTGAGTCATTCATCATGATTTAATCTGAACCGTCCGATCGCGATTAAATTAGAAATGAATCTGTACCGTCCATCGCGATACAAACTGGACCGTCCGTGCGTGATCAAATCTGGACTGTCCGCACGCGTGAGATCTGGGCCGTCCATGCGCGCTTTTGATCTGGGCTGTCCGTGCGTGCGGGAATGGATCTGGGTTGTCCGATCGCATGCACGCGGATCGCCCACGTGTATCCGTCCCGCGTGGCTTTCCGCGTCAGTGTCCCTGCCACGCGGCTTGTCCTGGTTGGCCGGGACTGCTGACCGGGCTGCTGACGTTGCACTATTTTTTTAAATTACGTTTTGACCCCTGGTTTTCGATTTTCTTTTCAAAAACACCCCAATAATCCAAAATTTCACCCATTTTTCCTAAAATCAATTTCAATTAAATTCCAAAAATAATTTTATCTCATTTTATTATTATTATTATTTTTATTTCTATTAAATTAAATTAAATTAAATTAAAACCCTATAAATTAATTATTAAAATAAACAAAATTCTAAAATAAAATAAAATATAAAATAATAAAAGAAATTTTTTTTGGGTGTTACAGAATATATATAGAAAATAGTAAAATTAAAAATAGTATTAGTGTGTGTTAGTGTGTGGTTTTTCCATTACATGCACTATATTTTCTTCATCTTTGATGCGATAATGTTGCATCCTTATGATGGTAACTTGTTTTCAAATCTTTAAAATAATGTCACAAAATCTTCCGTAGTTACTCAAAGCTACTCCTTAAAGTTTCGTTCCTTCTAACCTATCTAGAGATTATTTTTCTTTCAGTTACTTTAGTGTTTGTTCCTATCTCCATCTTTCTATTGAATCATGAATTAATTCATCATTTCATTCCGATCTATTTAGTCAAACTCAACTAGAGACTTAATAGTCTTTTTATTGTTTTAATTAGTAGTATCAAGATTTCATATTAGAGTATTTTAATACACCACTATAGTCGTATATTATATTCTTCTTTAGGGATCATTTGGTATTTTTTATTGTTATGATATCTCTTCTTCTAGCACTAATGTGACAGGTATTCCTCTCTTTCATAATTTCATAATCTTTTTATTTATTCAAACCACAATTTATTTTAATACATTTCTATAAAAGCCTCCAAAATATTGATATTAGATTTGTTACTTTATGATATGTATATCATGTCTGTCTAAAAAAGAAAAAAAAACAAATGACCTTGAAATTTTTCTAAGGGAGAGTCATTGACATTTAAATTTGTTAAGAGTTTTTGAGAGAAAAAAAATAAAAAATAAAAAATATAGAAACTTTTAGAATGTTGTAGTCGTTGTATATTATAAAAGTGGTATGAAGATTTAGTTATCTGCATTGTTATAAAATTTACAACTTAAGAATATTGTTATTATTTATAAGTTTAGTTTAATAGTTAATTGGAACACTTTCACTACATAAGATGATGCAATTTATTACATGAGTAGCATGTACCTACCTAAGTATAGTGCTTGAATAGTCATACAGACTTATGTGCTACCTAGTAAGATGGCTAGGTGTCTACGTAGCATGTTTACGTACTTAATTATAAGCACTTGGTAATTAAGCAACTATTTTACTAAAGTATTTGAATTGTCACATAATATTAAATATAATTCACTATAATGTCTGGATAACTATATAATACTATGTGTTATCAAATGACTCGTTATCACGAGATACTATTTAGTTAAGTATCTAATTAGATCATTATTATTAAGTAGTAAATAATCATGATAAATAGTTGAGCACACATCAATTATATATATATATATATATGATATAGTTTAGTTTTTACTAAGACATCAATACCAATTTTTGGTATTAATAACTATATAAACAAAGTGTATTTAGCGTAAAATTTACACGAGTAAGTAATTTTTATTTGTTGCCAATACGGGCGTACGTAATTATTAGCTCCAACCCAAGTACGCATAAAGGATGTTATGCCATTGTGCCAAAGGCTCAAGGAGGTGTTTGGCAATAAGTACTTAATATGGAAAAGAAGCAAGATATATGCACTTGAGGGTCACATGTGCACCATACTTATAGTTGTTGCCACAGAGTGTATACCATGGATTTTTAATCTTATTTCTCTTCTTCCTTCTCTACAGAATTTAAGAATGAACGATAACAAATTGCAAATTTAGGGTTGATCCTTGAGGGTCCACAGCAAACCATAGAATGTGGATCACCCTACTTGGGGCTTGTTATATACAAGAGATGTAAATAGGTAGGGGTGATTTTGGACTGTTAGGGAATTCTCCATAGAGAAAAGATTTATGATCCTTTTTCTTTCTTGGCTATTGTAAAAAGAGCAATGCCCTATTTTTGTCAAGGCACAATCCCTGGCTATAATAATGAAGCACTGTATAAGAACTGGTTGACAAAAATTGCTTCAATAAGAGATGAAATGGGAAACTGAGTTGACCCCATGTCCTCCCATGGTGGGGTAAATTACCCATTTGCATGGATCTATAAGACCACTCTCCTGGACCACCAATTTAATTAGACCTCTCCTTAATCTTTTTATTTTGACGTATAGATAGATTTATTTGATTATCTAAATAATATATATACAGTAATTATAATACTGTTTTGTGTATTTTTGATCCATGAAATACTTTTCTTAAGACTAATTCCTTGATGGACTGATTAAAAATTAGCATTATAAGATGATGATGAACTGCTAGTTCAGACCAACAAGTGTTATAAATGTTACCGTGATGTACAGTGTATTCTTCACCTTCTATATTAATTTCATGCTGCTGGTATCAGCTTCAGCATTTTAAGTCAACTTTTCTCTCTGTGTTTCTCTATCTCTCTCCATCTCCTTTAAACATATATATGTATGTGTATACGTATATAACCCATAAATTATAAAGAAGAGAAGCTTCTGGCAAACATGGTACAATCCAAGAAGTTCAGAGGGGTTAGACAGCGTCACTGGGGCTCCTGGGTGTCTGAGATTCGTCACCCTCTACTGTAAATATACGTACATATATATATATATATATCCCGCTCACTCACTGTATAATTATATATCAACCAATCTGGTTTCCTGATTTGTTTGAATTGGTTTCCTAATTTGTTTCGAATGTAAATTAGGAAACGGAGAGTATGGCTTGGGACATTCGAGACAGCCGAGGAAGCAGCGAGAGCATACGACGAGGCAGCTATTCTGATGAATGGTCGCAGCGCAAAAACAAACTTCCCTGTTTCGACTGCCGGAAACCCATCATCGGCGAGCGAAAATTGGAACATACCTCCTCCGCCGTCGGCGTTGTCTGCAACCGTAAGCCAGAAACTTAGCAAATGCCGGAAATCCTCATCGCCGTCTCTGACGTGTCTGAGGCTGGACACTACGAGCTCCCATATAGGAGTTTGGCAGAAGAAGGCCGGGTCTCGCGCTGACTCGAACTGGGTGATGACAGTTGAGCTTAATGTAAACAGATCATCAATGGAGGGTAATAATAATAATAATAATAATAATAGTAATACGGTGGAAGTTTCACAGTCGGCTGGTGGGGAAGAAGGGACTAATGGTGGCGGTAGTGGATTAGGGGAAGAAGAGAGAATTGCGTTGCAGATGATCGAAGAATTGCTTAATGGGAACTGATCAGATCAGATCAGATCAGATGAGGAGGAGTTGATCATGTTTGAATTCTTCAAGATTTGTGCGTTTAATTTGTTGCAATGAGTTCATAATCAGGGGGAAGCTTCCCTAATCGTCAATTTACATATATATATATATATAAACCAATCGTGTATTAAAATGTGTAATCTATTTTAATTACCATAAAGATTGATGTTATCTTTACATATAAGAAATCAAAGTGTATATGTTTTCCGGGGAAAGTAAGTATAAATAAATAGGTTTATTTTGAATCCACCTCTCTTCCTATATCTTACCTCAAGACTAGCAATGGTGATTAATACATTTTAAATGTTGGTGATTAAGTATAAATTTATACATTTTGTTTATTAAATAATATATAAATAATAATTATAAATAATTTTTTATAAAAAAAATACTTATAATTTAACTAATATTTATGTGCTATATATAACTTATTGATAATTGTATTTCAATTTCTTTTTTTTTTTAAAAAAAAAAAAAAAAGAAAGAGCAAAATGAGTAACGCCCAAGTGAATAATTATTCCACGTGTTTATTGGAGTCTTTTGGTATTTGGTCACGTTCTTTTTTCCTATTTGCACGTGCTCATTACCCTAATCTTGAACATGAGTTTTGCAAACATTAATTGAAAGGAAAATTAATTACGCACCCAATAAATATTTCCTTAATTAAATTAAATTGATTCTAACCTCAAATTATTAGCTATATGTATCTACGTGTGTGTGTGTATGTGTATATATATGTATATCTACGTGAGTTTGTGTGTGTGTATATATATGTATATCTAAGTGGGTATGCGTGTGTATATATAGATATAGATATTGTGACAGCTGACAAATAAGGGAGTCGATTATGATTAGCGTGTGAAACATTCTGTTAATGACTAACAAAAAATGAAGTAGAAATTTGCTGCTATTAATTGATAATCCCAATGCACTGCCTTAATTTCGGTAGTTCATAGGTTACCATAATCAAACTATGAAAAAGAATTATCAATCTCATTCTTCCGTATACTTTTTGCTCTACGAATTAATTAATTTAATCATACATTTAATTTAATTTGATGAATTTCTACATAAGAAAATATATAAATTAAACTATTTCATAATGTTCTAAACTAGTAATGAATTTTGGGATGAAGTTAATACAAAAGTTGAGTTCTTGTTCATCAATTTAAATGTTTTTTTTTTAAAAAGATTTATCACAATAATAAATTTAATTCTCTTGTTTTTTTTTTTTTTTTTTGAAAAATATTTTGTTCGTGTGTATATATATACATATATTCAAATAGATATAATTTTTTAATGTAATATATAATAATTAAAGTGGTAAGAATCAATTATTTTAGTAATTAAGTTAAAAGAGTTAGTTGGAAGAAAATAGGGAAATGCATTTTAATATGAGTTTGGTAAGTTAACCTTTCGTATTTCCTTTTTAGGTTGCTCTTCTTTTGTATTTAGTTAACCTTTCAATACCATACTAACTCCCATTGATTCATATGCCGGCACCAATTTGGATTTTCCAAATTATTATACAATTCCCACTTTCTCTATTTTAATTTCAATATCAATATAAATATATATTTTAAAATTTACTGTAATATATTTCGAATAAATATTAGTTACAATTCGTTTTAGATGATTAATTAATTTTTTTTTTTTACTGAATAGTTGGTATTTTATTTTTTTTATTTTTATAAAAGATTACGCAATTATATGTTTCTATATGTTATTTGAAAATTTTAAATTATTATATAATTCTCTTTTTTTTTTATTTCTATTTCAATATCTTTTGAATAAATATCAGTTATAATTCATTCTAGATAATTAATTAATTTTTTTATATTTATTGAATAATTAGTACTTTCATTTTTTTTTTTATAAAAGATTACGAATTTGAGTAAAATTGTATATTTTTATATGTTATAGTTGGTTTATATGTATTGAATTGTATATTTATGTATCTAGGTGGTTGAATATTTTGTTGGAAAAATAACTAAATAATTAATTTAGTTTTGGAAATTTGGTTAAAGCTAAATTTTAGTATTAAACAATTTTTTTTTTTTTTTTTTTTTTGTGGTTACAAAATTTGTGTTTAAATATGTTGAAAGTAGATGATTAATTTGAATTTTATTTGTTTAATTACTGAAAGTTAATTTGAAATGAAAAGGGTCTAAATAAATAATTATTTTTTATTTTCTTTTATTGACTTTGGGACTCGGACGACGCTGGGGGATGAGAAGGCGGTGAGGCGGAGAGGAAGTTGGGTGGTTTCCGGCGACTCCAGATTCTCCACTTGCTCTTTCTCTCTAAGCTTCCATCTAGTGAAGAAGAAGATCAACAATTTAACTATTTTGTATTAAAAAATTGGGCAAAAGAGCTTCTACTTACCTTCATTTTCACTCCTTCAATCCCGTCCCTCAAATTGTTAAACCTAGCTGATCTCTCTTTTCTCCCGTACATTTTCTCTCTGAAACAGAGAAAACGACGGGCATTTCCTCATCACCGGCGACGAAGAATCATCGCTAGAAATAGCAAACACAAGTCGCTTTCAACTCATCGCAGACTCAGATCCCGACGTTTGATCAGCTACATGATTTCCTCAACAAGATTATGCTCCATAGTGCATTCGGAGGAAGAGGCTTGCGGCAGCTAGGTCGGTATCCTGTTTGAGTACCTCTTCTAATCCTGTTTTAGAATCTAGGTCTGGTAATGCCAATCATCCGTTAATTAATGTGAATTGTTTCGCATGCCTATCTTGACCAGAGGAAGAAGACACGATAATGAAACAAATAAGCGATATATCGTCTGAGACGAAATTTCAGTATCTTTCTTGGATTTCACGGCTGTGCATAGCTGGTGTAATGATATGAGACAAAGCTAGAACCACAGACAAGGAGGGATGACAATGGATCGGATTCCGGGTTGATAGAACCAAGTTCTGAACCCGGATCCGCTCTGAACCGGTGCGGGTTTGTTGTTTGAATTTATATCGGGCCGGATTACCCGCCCTCACCCAACCCGCGCCAAATCTGGTGAAATGGTTTCCTTCCTGCTCTTCTTGTAAAAGTGAGTGGCCTTCTATAGCTGCATGCTATCTCCTCCTTCATGGACGTCTCCTAATCACCTCTGTCTTCTCCTTTCTCCTCTCCTGTGCTTCTCATTCCCACACATGAACCAGAACGTCGTCTCCCTTTTTCTTTTTTTTTTTTCTTTTCCTTTTTTGTTGGTCTTGTCGCTCTGTTTCTTTCTTTCTTTTTTTTTGTTTGCAAGATAAGCATCGGAAGCTGTGAACTATTGAACCCTAAATTGAAGAATAAAGAAAGAAGAACAAGAAGCGAAGTGGAGAAATGAAGGGGGCTGCCGGCTAGGGTTTACTTTGTGGGAAGTCACGTTCGGACGGGTTTGGAACCCCAATCCGAATACCGCCCGCCCCAGATCCGATTTTTTTTGAAAAGCGCACTGGGTCAGTTTCGGATCGAACGGATAATGCGAGTCCGGATGAGTCTTACGGATCCGAGCGGGTCTTGTCATCAATACAGACAAGGTAATATTTTTCTCCGATTTATTTGAGGAAGACAGAAAGTTGACTTTAATGAGTAAAATAACTCTGATGTAAGAATATATATTTCTAATACCATGGAATATGCTGCAGAAGCCCTAATTCAAGGTCCCAATTTTGTTTATTACTATTTGTATTTTCTGAAGATTGAGTGAAATTTGGTAAATGGTTTTGTCTTAGAGCAACCATTGAACCATCTGAATAACAAAGAGAATATTTAGAATTATATTCTGGAATATGCTGCTTCAATTGCTGTTATATATACTGTTTATATTGTGTCATAAACATGTTTAGTATAGCTTGACAATTATGTTATATAGGAAAAAAGAAATGAAGAACGGGAAGAGACACCGGGCAGAGGTAGCAAACAGTTTGCCAGAATGGGAACGAGAGTTCATGAGTTACAAGGCATTGAAGAAACAAGTGAAGTTGATTCATTATCAGCTTCAGAGTGGAAACAATACCTCAGGAATTGGCAATGGAGATCGTTCAAATGGAGGAACCGATGATCTGGGTATTGGGTTCAGTCAATTGTTAGATAGTGAACTTGAAAAGGTTAACAAGTTTTATGCTGATAAAGAGGAAGATTATATTATCAGATTGAAGGTATTTATTTCCTTTCATAATCCTTGATTTTCTCAACAGCTCTAAAATCTCATGAAATCGCTTTGATTAACATTTTGTTAATCAAAGAATTAAAAGAAAAAAAAAAAGAACAGGGATTCGTATATTTTTTTGCCTTAAGTGTTGGGCTTTTAGCAAAGAACAAAAGAGAAAGCCCTCTATTATATTCATATGCATTCAATAAATTTTGATGCCATTTATATATAGCAACCAGATGGACATAACTCATTTTTCACTTAGAATCTAACTTCTTTTACCCTCAATTTATTTTACTTTTCCTCACATGGCCTAATTTGTTTCCTACAAGGAATTAGTATACCTACATATTACAAAATAATACTTTGTTTGAAAAGCTTAAGCATAAAGCAAAAATGTCAAACTTTAACATCCCTGATCCTTGGTATTCTTGTTAGAAACACCAAGCATGCTCTAAGTGTTTCAAATATGGTATTTGACAATCTTCGATTCAGATAACTTTGAGGTATTTTCAAGTTTGGTAGACTTCGGCTGAACAAGGTTGAACCTTTTTTCATGTCTTCTAAGTACCTAGTGTCTCTCGTTGGACAGTCATCATCACTAATTTCTGAATTTAATATCTCGTCCTCAACTGATGTATCTTCTTCTTGAATAACATCACTCAAGATGAAATTGTTACATCAAATTCTTGATATCTACATTTTCCCTATTCAGGTGGACAACTTCATCAATCTTTACATTCCTATATACAATCAACTTTTTAGTTTGGATGTTGAAAATTCTAACCTCCTTTACATTATTGCTATAACCCAGTAGAATACTGACTTATGCCTTCTCGTATACATTATGGTCTTCAACTGAGACGTTGAAGGCTTTAGAGACTTCAAAGACCTCTTGTTTTTGGTTCAAGAAATACACCCAACACATTCTTGTAAGGTAATATAATATTTTCTTTCACTTAAGGAACAAATACTCGGGAGTTATATAATTCTGCGTCAGTGAACTGCAGCTTGTAGCTCTCCGTGCTTTTATGTTTTGGAAAAGGAAACTTGCCCTTTTTTTTCCCTCAACTTCACAGGTTCCAAATACTCCACAATTTTCTCCTGTAAGTAGGTATAATTTTGCACCAAACCCTTGGCACTTCAACTTTTAAGGGATTGTGAATGGAAATGCCCAAACCTCTTATGCAAGTCTACTATTTCCTCCAAATGACAACCATACCTGAACTTGACTCATGCAAAGAAAAATTTCTGTTGTTTGTTGTAACCTTGAGTAACTCCACTGCTACTATGGTCATTCATAGTACAATACATATCGTTAAACTACAAGGAATGATTTTGTCTAGCATTTGATCCACACTTATCTGATTTTTGCCAAATTTGAGAATATACAAGAAATTGGAAATGATTTCGGTATGTTTTAGAGTGCACAAAACTATATTGTCTTACTTTTCACATATAGTTATTTTCCACCGTCTATCCTCACTCTTGAGCAATATGAGGAGTGAAGGGTCTTGAATGTGGTTGCATCTGAGTCATATGATAACTACAGACACTGTCAATAAGCCTAGCTTCACTTAGAGAACTAGTTGACTAATAAGTGCCACAAACAGATTCTCCTCTTTCTGCTCCCAGTTCTCAACAACTTGACCTTTGGTTTTTTCTTGTGTTTCTTCAGAATGACATATTTTTCAATGTATCTAAACTCCTTTCATAATCTGCCTTAAACCTTTTGCCTAAACCAACAATACTCCTTTGCATGATTATACTTTTTGTAGTATGGACATGGAAGAAAAATTTCTCTTTTGTCATTTACCTTGGTTCTTCTAGCTTCTTGCTTTTCCTATTTGTCAAAGAATTTTCTTCAACCTTGGCCTTTTTGAAGTTTCATTTCTATCCCTTACCACACAGAATTTTTTATGAGTTTCATTGATCCATCCTTAAGTATCTTCTTTGTTCACTGGCCTAAAGTGCATTCACAAGTTCTGTTAGAATTAAGGCGGAAATATATTTTTTGCTTCAGACCTCTTTCGGAAGGCCAAAAAGGAATAACCTTTTCTGCAAACCTTTTATCTGTTAATTCTTTACTTAACACTGTGATCTGATCTACAACTTTCCATACCTTATTTATGTACTTATTTAAAACTTTCGAATCACCCATCCTGAGGACTTATTTATAAGTAAATACTTGAAGTTTACTTATTCATATGCATCCAATGAACTTTGGAGCTACTTATAGCAACCAAAGTACATGACTTGTCTTACATACCATATGTTTCACCTACAATATAACTTTTTTACACTCAATTTCTTTCACTTTTCTTCATACTACTAGTTTCTTTTCGTACATACAATTAGTCAACAAAGACATTGCAAAATAATACTTTATTCATAAACTTAAATGTCAAACTTGAATATATGTTCCCAAAGAATATCAATTATGTTGATTTTTTCAGGAGATACAGATTAAGGTAACCAACCTGGTCAGTAATGAAGAGAAGTTAATAGTGCAGAAGGATATTTTAGATTTCCATGCAGAGATGGTTTTGTTATTGCATTACAGTGTCGTAAACTACACAGGTAAAATTTTTCATATTAAATAATTCCAAGTAATATAATGAATGAAACAATAGTTGACTCAAATTTTTTGAAAAGAAACTTTGAAAAGTTATAAACTTTGCAAGGTTTAACATGGGTGATTACATGAAACAGGACTGGTGAAGATTGTGAAGAAGCACAAGAAACGTGCAGGTGAGTCGATTGGCTGGGGTTACGCACCAAGGGTTTTTCAACAACCATTCTTCTCAACGGAATTACTCTACAAACTCATGAAGGAGTGTGAGGCAATGCTTAGTTTCCTCTCTGTCAGAGACGAACCTTAATTAACATCTGCTTGGAAATATTAAATGATTGAAGTGCCTTTACAAGATAAAGATATGAACTAATTTAAATATATGGTTTTGTTTGTGTTGTGTTATTAAACATAAGATGTTTATCAAATTAATATAGTTTAAAAGCTTGTATTATCTACTGCAACTTGTAGAAAGTTTACACATTCTCTAATCACATGATTTGAGAAATGGCCTAGAGTATTTGATAAATTTGCTACAAGATGAATCCTCCTTACTAGTGGGTGTTTCTTGATGATTATTGTTAATAGATAATTTATTAAGAGAACTTCCATGGAGTTATCATTTTCATGAGTCATCAACAAATGGATGCTAGTCATTGATGAAAATTTATAAAAAAAATGGTGGAAAATTTTGGTAGATTGTTGGATTGTAATATGTGCATAACACGGAGTGGAAGATGAAAATAATTCAATTTGATCTATTTGTACTTGAAAATTATATTACAGGTTAAATATTAAATTTAAAACATACATGTCAGTGAATTCTCAAATTAAAATTGTTTGAAAACACGAACACTCTATGCTATCTACGTTGAAATTAACTTTTGCTGTTCAACTTTTTGATTAACTCAACGCACGAATAAATTGATGTTTAAAATTTTTTCACAAAAGTTTAACAGAAAAATTCTCCAATTTTTCCTTTTGGTGTGCGGCTACCTTTTCTAATTATCTTCTACACACTTTTTCAATAAATATATCATATTACATATATATAGGTAACATGAGTAGAGGAGCTCCTTTTGGACTCTCTGTAGACATCTAAATTTATTTGGGTTTATCCATTTTTTTTTAACACCAAAATATTTACATATATATCTCGTATATATATATATATATTTATCCTTTTTAATTATTATTATTTAATAAAATAATTTTATAAACTAATTTAATTTTAAATTAAATTTTACAATAATTTTAATTATTATAATAATCACAAATATTATATTATTACACTAATAATACAATAACTAAAATATAAATATTAATTTTCTATTTTAAAAATAAAAAAATTTAATTTATCTCAAATATTAATTATATTGTAAAGATCCAGAACTTAAAAGAAAATAAAGACATGAATTAAATACGGAAGCGAAATAATAGAATTTAGGGTTTGCATTCCTTACACAATAATTTAAAATGTACAAGAGGATTACCAGAATGTCTTTTCTAAAAGAAATTACGAAAGACAAGAAAATAAACAAAAAAATCAATAACTGAGTATATTAGGACGACCTTTACTAGCTTCTGAAGGGAGTCAGAGTGATGAACTTATTTATAACCCTCTTGTTGATTGGGATCTTAATCTTGATCCTCTTAATTTGAAATAGTTAATGAAAGTTGAGCTACACTAGCATAATAAGAATATCACACTACTCACTGATACAAAAATTGAAAATAGTAAAAATTATAAAAATAACCAATGAAACTCTTGATTTAAGTAAATTTATTAATTATAAGGAAAAACCATTTATTACATATATTTAATATTGCGAGATTTCTAAAATCGACCTATAGAGATATAATAATTTAAATAACATTCCAATCTCATTTTCAAGTGAAAAATAGTAACTACTTTTCATTTTTATTTGTCTACTAGTATCATTGGGGCCCCATAAGGATATCCCACTATACATGAACCAATATTCAACATTATCAATTAACCGGTCATCCCTATATCCCGTTCGGTATGAGCACTAAAAATACTATCCTTTAATACCCCGTTCGGTATGAGGGTGAATCGGGTCGTCCCCATACCCCGTCTGGTATGAGCGCAAAAAACATCAATCCTCGATACCACGTCCGGTATGAGACAATATTCATAGTAGAGTTTCCTATGTACCCGGTCCATCCACCATCCCCTAGGATATCCAGTAAGGCTACAATTCATTAATTCATATGATCAAACAATTTTTCGTTTGCATATTAATTACCAATTTCACAAATCAATCGTAAATCATGTAAGACAAGTAATGTATATATATATATATATATATATATCAATGAAGCACAATTGAATCATTTAACCATCATAGTATATCATCATATATTTAAAGTTGTAAATTCAACAATCAATTAAACAGGACAATAAATAAATGATTAACCAGTTTTCGACTCTATTAGTAACCTGTAATTATTCTCAAATTTTTTAAATTATACAAAATACCATATTACCGATTATTGAGTTTCAATTCCATAACAGAGAATAAGATAAGAGATTCTTACCCGAATAAATGTCCGAAATACCAAACTTTCTATTGCGTCTATTGGCGGTCCCTAAATTTTCTGAATTTTCATGCAGAGATTAAAATACTCTTCACGTACCTAAAAATACCCTAAAAAATCCAAAATTGGTGTTAAAAACTTTTTCTGACCAATTTCAAAATTCCGGTACGGCGGTACTGCCGTGCTTCGGCGACGGTGGTTTGCTTTGGATTGGTCGTTTTTGGCCAATTTTGGTCGGTTTCGACCAGTTTTATACTCATCAATGCGAGAAAACACGTTAGGAGATCTCGGTTGGTCGAAAAAAATCAAAAAACAAAAATTTATCGGCGGCAAAATTTTTCGGTGCGGCGGCTCGCGGCTGAGTGTTTTTCTTCGATCAACTTGCAGAAAATAGAATGTTGAATATAATGATAGAAAAATCGCATGAAATAAAAAACGGGAAAGAGCTTATCGGAGGCAGTTTTGGGTTTGTCCACAGCAGCGCTACCGGATTTTGCTCGTAGTTTTCAGCTCATCCGCCGTTCTTTTTGCTTCAATTTGGCTATGGGGGTGTTTAGAATCAAATTTTGAGCGGATAGGAGAATTTTTACCTTTTTTGACGGTTGGAGGTGGCTCCGGTGAGGTGGGGCAGTCGACTTCCTTCTCTGGCGACTGATTCTTCTTCTCCGGCGGGAGGCTGGTTAGAGTTTGAGTTCGGTGTGATGCGAGATATTTATACCCGTCTCCCTTAAATTTGGATCGTTTATCTTGTTTGATCTCGACCGTTCGATCGCATTTAAAGAGAAAATGAATATGGACCATTCATCGCAATTTGATCTTGACTGTACGATTGCGTTTAAAGAGAGAACGAATCTGAATCGTTCATCGCACTTAATCGTGACTGTCCGATCGCACTTGAGGAGGGAACAAATCTGAATCGTCCACGTGCGCAGGAACGCATTCGGACTGTTCGATCCCGAGCATGCAGATTGCCAGCGTGGCCTCCTGCATGGCACCGAGTCAATGTGCCTTGCCATGCGGTGCGCTCCGATTCATCGGGACTGCTGCCTGAGCGGTCCTATGTAGCACAATTTTTTTTAATTATATTTTGACCCTTAATTTCTGATTTTTCTTTCAAAAAATACCATTTAAACATAAATTTTCACCACTTTTTCCCAAAGTTGTTTTCAATTTCATCATACTATTTTTTTCTTAATTTTCACATTAAATAAAAATTTATTAATTTCAAAATTATATTTTTATATATATTTAAAAATTTAAAATTAATTCCGGGTTAAATTTTGGGCTCGAGTATTACATATATTCTCAATGCTAGCAAAGAATATAATAATATTCCATTCAGACCAAAAATTTTATTTAGTTGATTAAATTAAATTCTCTAATTTAATTCTCAAATAATTAAAATAATTAATCTATTCAGTAAAAGTTAAAACACTCGTTAGTGTATCCCCCATAGGTTCAATACTAAACCGGTAGCAAATTAGTCAAATTAATTTACTAATTAAGGTTTGCATATAGCAACACTCATCAACGATCGGATAGTATGAAATGCACAATTACTCTCAAAAACTTGTTAAAGAAATATATAATACTTCGTTCTATCATTATTGCTCTAAGTTAACTTTAGAATATGGTTTAACCGTCAAATCTCAATAGGTAACCAACTATGTTTTATATTAATTATAATTGACTAATGAATGATATAAGAAACTCTTTTCTTTTTTCATTCAATTGCCCTGACAAAGGTCTTAATTTAATCATTATAATAAATAACAACATAGAGTTTAAACTTATTATCTAGGTTGACAAATTCCATCTTGATCAATCATTAATTCTATAACTATTTAATCACACTTAATATCTTTTCAATTATAGTTTTATGACTATAAGTGTCAAGAATCAAAATATAATAAATGACTTATCAATTACTATGATAATCTCAAGTCTAAATAAATTTTTACATCTCATCAAAATAAGAGAATACTCCATTGACAGTTTAAGATAATATTAACCATTAGAAATTCTCAATTGGGTCGGTTTAATGATCATATCTCTATATGCATCGTCTATATATGTGATTTAGTTAATGAGATCAATTAATCTTTATCTTATAGAGACTATCACATATATATTAATCTTGTTGGATCATTAATGTCTCATTTTGATGATCCAACGACTAAGAACATTTTAAATTAAATCATAAAAGATTTTACTCTCATTATCAAGATCCCCATCTTGATGTAAAACTTATAAATTTAATTAAGAACTTTATCACATAAATTAAAGGATAAGATAATAAATATGATAATAAAATACTATTGCCATATATTAAAATAAATTGTCAAATAATTATGTATTCAATATATTATACAAATAATTGGATCGTGGACATAACACTTATATCACTAACAATCTCCCACTTGCACTAGATCCAATTTATCATGTACATCATTTATAACTTCCACTTATGCTTATCAAACTCCTTTGCACCAAGAGCCTTAGTGAACGGGTCAGCTGCATTATCTTTTCCATCAACCTTTTGAATTTTAACCTCCCCACGTTTAATGATTTCTCTAATCAAGTGGTACTTACGCAGAATGTGTTTGGACTTTTGATGCGATCTCGACTCTTTTGCTTGAGCGATCGCTCTAGTATTGTCACACAATAATGGAACTAAACCTTCTATTGAAGGAACCACACCAAGTTTAGTTAAGAACTTCTTCATCCAAATAGCTTCTTTAGCAGCTTCACTTGCCGCTATATATTCTACTTCGGTTACTAAGTTAGCTACCGTAGCTTGTTTGGAATTTTTTTAATGCATTGCACCACCATTTAAGGTGAACATATAACAAGATATCAATTTGCTATCATTTTTATCTGAAGCAAAATTTGCATTGGTATAACCTTCCAGTTTTAACTCAGATTCTCCGTAGATGAAAAATTGTTCTTTAGTTCTTCTTAGGTACTTAAGAATGATCTTTACCATTTTTCAATGTTCCTCATCAGGATTTGCCTGAGATTGGCTAGTCATTTCTAGTGCATAAGCCACATCAGGACGTGTACATGTCATAGTATACATGATAGCTCCTATTGCATTAACATACGTGACTTTACCCATTCTTTGTAACGGCCCCGGAAATTTAAAATGAAATATGTGTATTAAAAATGTCAAATGCGGAAGCGAAGTCAAAATTTCGATTAACATCCCTTACACTAAAACAAAAAACGTGTTCAAAATATAAAAGATCAAACTAACTAAAAGAGAGACTCGAAAGTAAAAGCTTTGAATATGACTATGGAGTCTTTAGGCGTCCCCTTCGTCGTCTTCCTGCGCGACGGGCTCGGGAACAATGTTTTCCTGATCTGAAATGATTAAATAAGGGATGAGCTACACTAGCCCAGTAAAGACATCACGATATCTCACCGTCACGGAGGTAAAAGTGGGTAGAAAACACAAAAAGACCAATGGAGCATGATTTACAACAAATCCTTTTATTAATAATAAAACCTTTACCATTCATTTACCTCGGCGAAATTCATAAAACAATATACGAAAGCAATAACATTATCATCATCATGAAATCATATAAACTGTATAACATAATACTTATCACGCCTTTTGTAATTCAATCATTACACAACATATTTTTTTTCATTTATCAGCCTACTAGTATCCATGGGGATCCATAGAGGTCCCGCTACCCGTTAACCCTTTACACTTGAAATCAGATTCCAGGGCCGTCCCCATACCCCGTCCGGTATGGGCGCCAAAACTATAAACCTCATTACCCCGTCTGGTATGAGGGTGAAACGGGCCGTCTCCATACCCCATCCAGTATGGGCGCCAAAACACATAAGGTCTCCATACCCCGTCCGGTATGAGAGACCACAATCCCGGTAGGGTTCCCTACGGACCCGGTCCGTCCACCATCTCCCAGGATATCTAGTCAGGCTGACCTCATTATACAATTATCAATTTACATAATCTTTCATTCTTCTTTTCCTCAGTCAGCATCATCAATTTACATACAAACAAGCAAACAGTAATTTATGCCAAACAAGACAACATACAGCATCGGTTTCTCAGTCATTCAACCCATAATCAATAAAACAGTAAAATATGCACGCAAAATAATGAAATGAAAACATCAGACCTCATACTGCATTTAAAACTGTAAAATATGTCAAATAACAGTTAACCGACAAACACACTAGACTCGGGCTCTAATAGCGACCTTAAGCAATTTCACACATTCGTTGATTCAAAAATTACCGTTTTATCATTATTGAACTTTAATACCGTGATAGGAAATAGGGTGAGGGGTCCTTACTCGTTTCGGGGTCCGAACACGGCTTCACAGTGCGCCTACAGCCTGTCCCTAATTTTTCCTGAATTTTTCCCGGGAAACTGAAATGCACTACCGGTACCTGCACGTGTTCCAAAAAATCCCAAATTAGGCCCAGAGCCCCTTTTTGGCCAATATCGCAATTCCGGCACGGCGGCTCCGCCGTGCTCCGGCGACGGCGTCGCCGCTTGCGGCAGCGATTCGCCTCGGGTTGACCGTTTTCGGTCGAATTCGGCCACAATTGCATCGGTCCCTGCGATAAAACAACCCTAGGGCCCTCGGGGGGCCAAAAAATTACGAAAAACCGAAGCTTACCGGCGGCGGTGCTCTCGGGTGCGGCGGCTCTCCGGTGAGGTTCGTGTTTTGGTGATTCGACTCCGATCAACCTGTAGAGAAAAGAATGGTGATCACAGTGATATAAAAATTGCATCAAACGGAGGCCGGGAAGGGCCTCATCGGAGGCAAAAACTGAGGAGGGAGGCGGCGGCGCCGCTGGGTTTCGGTCGTGTTTTTCGGCCGTTTGGCCGGTATTTTGGCTCTGATTTGGCCACAGGGGAAATCAGCGTGGAAAAACGAGTCGGAGGTATGAAATTTACCTCGATCGGCGGTCGGAAATCTCCCCAGTGCGGCGGCGGGTGGCGGCGGCGGCCGGCTTCTCCGGCGTCTGGTTCGTCTTCTCTGGCGAGGGCAAGCGGCTAGGGTTTTTGTGGTCAGGTGTGGGGGTTCTATTTATACCCTTTTGCCTTTTGATCTCAGCCGTCCATTTTGATTTAATCTGGACCGTCCGTTTTTGATTGAATTTGGGCCGTCCGTGCGATTGCATCTGGGCCGTCCGTGCGCACGCTAGATCTGGGCAGTTCGATCGCGCGTACGCGGATCGCCAACGTGGCCCGTCCCCGGTCGACGTGGTCTTGCCACGTGGCAGTCCTGGTTGGCCAGGACTGCTGACTGGGTCTTCTGACGTGGCTGCTGACGTGGCACTTTTTTTTTTTTAACTTAATAAAAATAATTAATAATAAAATAACAAAATTTTCCAATTTTCCGGGCGTTACATTCTTTCTCTCTCTTCAGAGGTCTTAAGACAATTCTCTCTACTTAGAGTGATTCCAGTGCCTATTGGTAGATAGCCTCTTTAAAAATTTTTCATATTAAACCTCTTCAAAATGGTGTCAATGTACATAGACTGGAAAAGTCCAAACAACTTCTTATATCTATCTCTATAGATCTTTATTCCTAATATATAAGCTGCTTCTCCTAAGTCTTTCATGGAGAACTGTTCAGATAGCCAAATCTTTATATTTTGTAATGCTGGTATGTCATTTCCGATGAATAATATATCATCTATATACAATACTAAAAAAATAATTGTACTCCCACTAGCCTTTTTGTACACACAAGGTTCCTTTTCGCATCTTACAAAATTGAACTTTTTAATTATTTTGTTAAAATGAATATTCCAACTTCGAGATGCTTGCTTTAATCCATAAATGGATCTTTTTAGCTTACAGACTTTATCATGATTAGATAGGGATATGAAATCTTCAGGTTGTGTCATATACACATCCTCTTCTAACTCACCATTTAGGAAAGTTGTTTTCACATCCATTTGCTATATCTCATAATCATAGTATGCAGCTACAACAAGTAGAATCCGAATTGATTTAAGCATTACTACATGAGAAAATGTTTCGTCATAATTGATTCTCTCCTTTTGACGATACCCATTAGGAATAAAACGGGTTTTATAGGTCTCCACCTTTCCGTCTGCTTTAATCTTTTTCTTAAAAATCCATTTACAACCAATAGGTTTTATATCCTTTGAAGTTTCAACTAAAGTCCTAACTTTGTTGACTTTCATGGATTCCATTTCAGATTCCATGGCCTTTATCCATTTCTCAGAATTAGAATCTTGGATAGCCTCTTCATAGTTATTGGCGTCATTATTATCATGATTAACCTCATTTATTACATCATCTTGCACTAAAAATTTAACCTATCTAGTGCACGACGTTGTCTACTAGACCTTCTAAGTGGTTCGTGTACAACTTGCTCATTTTGTACTAGATTAGATTGTTGTTCACTCTGATTTTGAACCAATTCATTAACTGGTCCTTGAATAACACTTGTTTCTTGAACCTCAACCATTGGAGATGAGAACTTCTTTATCATCTTTAAAATATCTAATAAAGGTTGCCCAACTTGGTTCTCATGATCATCTTCTTATATTGATTCATTAGTTTTTTGAACTTCATCAAGTTCAATTCTTTCACCATAATTTCCTTCAAAAAGAAATTCCCTTTTCAAAAAGGTTGTTCCCCTAGCCACAAACACTTTATGGTTAGATGGGTGATAGAAATAACATCCCATTGTTTCTTTAAGATACCCAATGAATCTGCACTTATCAGATATTGAGTCAAGTTTATCAGTTTGTAATCTCTTAACATAAGCTGGATAACTCCAAACTTTAACATGCTTAAGGGTCAGTTTATGTCATTTTCATATCTCATATGGTATTATAGAGACTAACTTAGTGGGTAATTTATTTAACAAATATGCTGCAATTTCTAAAGCATATCCCCCATAAATTAATTAGAAAATCTAGAAACTCCATCATTGATCTCATCATATCTAATAAGATTCGATTTCTTCTTTCAGATACACCATTGTGTTGTAGTGTTCCAAGATGGGTCCATTGTGAGAGAATCCCATTCTCTTTGAGATATCTAGTAAAATTATCACTAAGATATTCTCTTCCTCCATCAGACCTTAGCACTTCAATGCTTTTATAAGTCTATTTCTCAACTTCATTATAGAATCTTTTGAACATTTCAAAAGACTCAAAATTATGTTTCATGTGATACACAAATCCATATATTGACATATAATCAATGAATGTGATAAAGTAAGAATATCCTCATATGACTTGAGTTTTCATGGGGGTACAAACATCAGTATGAATTAGTCCCAATAATTCAAAAGCTTTTTCTTCACTTCCAACAAATGGAGATTTGGTCAATTTTTCTTTAAGACAAGATTCACAAGTTGGATATGATTCATAATCATATTTGTTAAGGTAACCTTTTTTGTACAACTTACTTATTTTTTTCTCTCCAATATGACCAAGCCTACAATACCAAAGATATATATAATTTATTTGATCATCTCTTTTTCTCTTAAGACTAGAAACATGCAAGACTGAGTTTTCATTCATATCAAATAAGACATAAATACCATGTTGGAGATAACCATTTATATATAAATCATCATCATAATAAATAGAATAAACTTCATCATTTAAAATAATACGAAAACTATATTGGTCCAAAAAAGATATTGAAATTATGTTCGAAATAAATTTTGGAACGAAATAATAATCCTCCAATAAAAGTACTTTGCCCGTAGGCATTCTAAGAGAAATTGATCCTACAATTAGAGCTGCAGCTCTATTGGTAACCTGTAATTATTCTCAAATTTTTTAAATTACACAAAATACTATATTACCGATTATTAAGCTTTAATTCCATAACAGAGAATAAGATAAGATATTCTTACCCGAATCAATGTCTGAAATACCAAACTTTCTATTGCGTTTATTAGCAATCCCTAGATTTCCTAAATTTTCATGCGGAGATTAAAATACTCTTGACGTACTTAAAAATACCCTAAAAAATTTAAAATTGGTGTTAAAAACTTTTTCTGACCAATTTCAGAATTCCGGTACGGTGTTACTGTCGTGCTTCGGCGACGGTGACTCAAATTTTTTGAAAAGAAACTTTGAAAAGTTATGAAATTTGCAAGGTTTAACATGGGTGATTACATGAAACAAGACTGGTGAAGATTGTGAAGAAGCACAAGAAACGTGCAGGTGAGTCTATTGGCTGGGGTTACGCACCAGGGTTTTTCAATAACCATTCTTCTCAACGGACTTACTCTACAAACTCATGAAGGAGTGTGAGGCAATGCTTAGTTTCCTCTCTGTCAGAGACGAACCTTAATTAACATCTGCTTGGAAATATTAAATGATTGAAGTGCCTTTACAAGATAAAGATATGAACTAATTTAAATATATGGTTTTGTTCGTGTTGTGTTATTAAACATAAGATGTTTGTCAAATTAATATAGTTTAAAGGCTTGTGTTATCTACTGCAACTTGTAGAAAGTTTACACATTCTCTAATCACATGATTTGAGAAATGGCCTAGAGTATTTGATAAATTTGCTACAAGATGAATCCTCCTTACTAGTGGGTGTTTCTTGATGATTATTGTTAATAGATAATTTATTAAGAGAACTTCCATGGAGCTACCATTTTCGCGAGTTATCAACAAATAGATGCTAGTCATTGATGAAAATTTATCAAAAAAATGGCGGAAAATTTTGGTGGATAACTTCCTCAACTTTCTTCACTATTTTGTCTATGATTTTGTTAAAAACCATCGGGTTAAAATTTCAATTTGATTGTTATGCTTTTTGTAATGGTTTTCGTGAGTAATTTAGTTCTATCAATCAAGATATTGGTGGACAAACTGTAGAGATAAGCCCACATGGCGGGTAATAAGAGGGGAGTGTGTGCAGCAGCAGACGTTTGCTCTGTCTCCGACTCTATTTCTTGTCCAGTGGCAGAGTCATTCTCTACTTCCTCCTCTATTCATAGAACTGCACCTATACTTGATTCAAAATAAAAAGAACAAAACATAACCAGAAAATATAAATATATAGAAGTACTGAAAAGAATTTAACATCAAATTATTGCAAATTTCCATTATTTAAGGTACAAAAGGCAACATATTTACATAATCAAGGAAACAAGTGATATTTCACTACATTATTATTTTAACATGACATAGAAAAATCTCTACTTAAGACAATTTATAGGAGGCTTCGAGTTAAGCCAGCTTCCTTGAGCATTAATGCAGGTAGCTGAGACTGCCTTATTATCAACCGCTGATATGTTTATTCCATCGAGCGTAATGTTATTGCACCCAACGGTTTTGCTACAATTTAAGATGATTGCTTCACTGGTTCTCGTTGTTCCTCGTGCTCCAATATAAGAAACATCACTTATTTGAACTGCACTACTCTAATTCATCATTCAAAAACACAAAAGATAATAAATATTTAAAGAATTACAATAATGCAAATGAATTATTGTGTTTAATACTTCAATTAGTATAAGGTTATTGTTATTAAATAAATGATTCATGAAATCAAGAAGCAAAACTTTTTAATTATATACATACTTGTTCATTGCATCTCTTATGAGGACAGTAATATTGGTCAATGACAATAGGGTTTGCAACTTTTATGAACGTAACATCTTCAAATGAGATATTTCTAGCATATCCCTTTCCTCCCTGCAGAAAAAATTTTCTTTCAATAATTTTTTGAAAAATATTGTTATAAGAATTGACAAGTTTCAAATGATATCAAATAAAAATTTAACAATTTCGTAATCTTTAGTTTCGAGAAGTCAAGTAGCCAATACTATATAATACTTAACAATTATTTTTCAATAAATAGATTCAAAGTGTAGAAGTTTATAATTTAATTACCTGCCATGTTTTGATCCTTAATCCATTATCGGATGCATTTAGAGTCGAACTTTTAACATGTATTCCCTCCACTTTTGCATCTTCTCCATTCTTTCCTAAACTTCCAATACTATTGAAGTCATCATTAGCTAGACATTAGTTCTCTTGATGTATGTATATGATAAATCCAGTTAAAGACAAGTATTCATTCATGTATATGTATGTCTATATATCTATATGGGTAACTACGATAATAATATATATTTCTTATTATATTTTAAACTAACCTTATGCCATGACCCGGACCACATGTCATATGTGTAATAGTAATATTATAACATCCAGAATTGAGTGCAACACAATCGTCACCTACAATTTATTAACTTATCATGAAAAAGAAGAACTCAAGATGATGAATCATTGGATTAAAACATTGAAGCATGTTCACATACATAACTAAATAAGAAAAGATAGGAATATTTATATATATATCTATATATACCTGTGCCAATAAATGTGTCAACAATTTCAATGTTCCTAGATTCACTAATGTCAATTCCATCAGTATTAGGGCTATCATGGGGAGCATATATATGGAGGTCTTCCAGGTGTACGTCTACACAATTATGTATAGATATATGGTTTTTCGCGCTGTTGATGTGTGTTAAACCACTCACATGAAGCTTGCTGGAGTCTTCAAATGACAATGCCTAACAATAATTAACCAACCACGCATGAAATGCACTAAATTTTCACGTAAAGGAATAGTAAATATATGTATATATATGTACGTATGTATGTGGGTATGATTATGATGTTTACTTACAGTGGGTCTCATGCAGTTGTCCGTCTGTATTGTATAAAGAAAATAATAATTAAGAAATAATAGTTTATGAAACTAAAAATAGATTAACTAAAACTTATTACTAATTAACTCACATTGTTACAAGATTTCCACCAATCAGAACCACGACCATCGATTTTGTTAGAGCCTTTGATAATTAGGTCATGAATTCCTTGAAAAACAAGCCATTTCTTTTTCTCTTCTCCCCACTCTGGGCCTTTGAATGGTGCCATCAAATAACCTTCAATCTGCAAAAAACAATTTCCTTTTTTTGTTTTAGGAAACTTCCATAAAAAGAAAGTAGTTTTCTTAGAAAACATTTTTATACACTCTCTTAAGTTAGAGGTTATGAAAAGATAACAAAACAAACACAAAGAAATTATACTTTTTTGTCTTCCCTCTTTTCTCATGTGCTTGCTCTACACACATGATAGAAAGTGAAAATATAAATACACACTTTTGATTTGTATAATAAAAAATATAGAAATTTTCCATATGTATTTTCTTTTTGAGTAAATTTATGTATTGTTGAATTACGTAATATACATATATTAATTATAATACAATAAAAATAATTTTCATATCATGACAGATTTAGGAGCACAATCCAACCTTAATTCACGATTCTTTATAAATATATTTATAAATATATTATGACAGATACATGAGTACAATCCAACCTTAGCTCACGATCTCTTGTAGAGGAAATAATATAACAACAATTCAATTAAGTAATAATTTATAAATGAAAGATATGATAGTAAACTAATAAAATAAAAATGTGAAGACATATACTTAATTTTATCTCAAATTATAATGATAATATTACATGTTAATTATAAATATTTTTTACTCAGAAAGCAGTGCTCAAACTTTTATATTATAAAAAATCAATATTTTTGCCCTCAGACTTATTGAAGAATTAATGAATTTCTGCCATAACCTATTAATTAGTTGTCAATCACTCGTACTTCTCTAATTCTTTTATTTATCAATTTGATACGAATGACTTGAAAGAGAAGTGCTGTCGAACTTTCCGCCTAGTGAGTGAGAGAAGAAACTTTGCAACAACAAAATTTTTAGATAGTAAAAAATTACCATACTGAAAAGTAGTAATAAAAAGTTAACCCTTTAAGAAAGATACCATTATGGCAACTCAAAGTTATCCAGTTGACTAATATAACTCAATTAACTTTCTTGTATTAGAAGTACTATCTAGTTAGTAAACTTATAATTAAAAAATAAAACAACTCTAAATATTTAGAAAGATGAAAAGAACCATTTGAATTTTTTATTTGTTTTAAATGATTATAATATATCAAATATTTAAAGTTTGAATACTCTTCAAACATTTGAATAACTGTTTTAAATAAAAAAGAATAGAAGAACAATGAAACTATTCGGTAAGATTCTAAGAAAAATTAGAAAAATCTTAGTCTCTCAATCATTCATCTTCTTCTCTATAAAAATTATTTCAAAACTCTAAATTACAAAACAATCACTAAATTTATTGTACGATAAAAATTTCACTTCTAAAATTATTTTAAAACCCTAAAATTCTTATTCTTTACTTCAATTTAACCATATACATTTATTCACTTTTGACTATTAGTACGAAACAACCACTAAATTTCAAAAGATAGTTCAATTCATGTTCAAATACGAGGTTCTATCAAACCTCGTTATAAAATTTGCAAAAAGTTTTTATGTGTTTAAAAGATTTACAATAAATTCTTATTCAACATAAACTTATTAACTTAACCGTCAAAATAATTTCAGAGCTCTTTACTAATGTTATGAGTGACACTACTTTAACTTCGATGGATATAATGAAGCAGAGATTGTAACTTGGCAAGCACGGTTGTACAAGGGTATATTAGATGGATTTAAGAGCTCTAATATAAATTTTTTAGAGCAAAGAAGAAAGGAAAAAGACTTACAGAAATCAGAATTCTGGATTTGCAGGGGCCACTGAATTTCATTGGCTTCAACAAGAATGCTTTTCCTGGGGGAATGACGAGTTCTTTTAGACTTGACGATGCTCCACATGTTGCTGCCCATGCCTTGCTAAAAGCCTTTACATTTTAATAAATTCAAATCAAATATTAATTAATGATAATTAAATAAGATATTCTTCTTAATTGCTGAAAAAAAAACAATTAAACTAATTAAAAGACATTTTTTTTGCATAAATAACTAGCTTATTATGTATATAAATCTACATTTACGTGTCTGTGTTTGTATATATTGAGAGGTAAAAACAAACTTTGTTAAAGTGTATTCTATATAAATTATTTATATGACACATAACTTTTATTTGATCCATAGTAAAATATTTGGTAATGAATTACTAAATAACTTGATCTTACCAACGATTTGCATCCAAATATTATATATATATATATATATATGGTCATAAGTTTTTTAAGGAAATATAAATTACGGATTAATAATAATTGGGTACAAAAAATCAATCCCCTAATCATAAATAAGTTATTTTATATACGATAAAGTAGAATTCACTTGGTATCAATATAATATCACATACATGTGTACATATATGTGTATATGTATCAATATCGAAAAGGAATGGATATGTATATATGTATATAAATTCGTACACATAATTGTGGATTCATAGTAGAGTTTAAAATTGTTAAACAGAAGAAATGAAAATTAGAACATTTCATATATATATATATATATATATACATATACACGTATATATGTAGTTTGAGAGTAATATTTTCATTTGAATTTTCCACTTTCTAATAAAATTACTTTATAAGTTTTTTAATTAAGACATAATTATATCATTTTAGGACTAAACCTCTAATCCTAGTGTAGATCATATGTTTTAATTTAATTGCAAAAATATATTAACGAGATATAAATACCCTATTTTAAACGTTAGTTTCTTACAAATTACACACACAAAAATTTATCTTTTAAATAGATTAAGAATACGACTCAAATTTAAATCGTCAACGTTATATAATTTCGACTTAATACACTTGGAGCAAAATTATTTTTACAAGAAAACTTACAACATGAAATTTGAATATAATTTTTTAAGTAAAAGCTTCGTTACAAATAAGGGTATATACATACTTGAAAATATGTGCATATGTATATATACATATATATATGTACATATATTATAAGGGTGTACACATACTTGAGAATCATCTGTCTTTCCGTCTCCTTTAGCTCCAAAATTCATTACATTAAAATTTTGAGCATAACTCACTGAAACTAGCACATGAATGATTACTGAAAAAAGACTGACAAACTCCTGTAAAATTAAACTTCAAAAGATTATATGACTAAAAAGTTTAGAAATTAAAAACAAAAAAACAAATCAAATTAACCAGAGAAAAATGAGAAAGAGTTCATGCCATTTTCTTTTCTTTTTTTTTCTTTCTTTCTTGATAATGAAGTTGGCAGAAAATAATCTGTCGTGTTCTATTTATATTATTATTTTGAAAGTTTAAAAACTTAAGTTGATTGCATAATCCTACATTATAATTAATTATAATAAATAATTTAATGGGTTTCTAAAATTTGTTCAGAGTAGCTGATTTTTTTTTAATAAATATAAAAATTGATAAATATTTTCTGGTAAAAGTAAAACTATATATTAATTAATTATAAATATCAAAATATTATAAAGACATGGAAAAAACTTAAACGGGGTGATTACATTTCTTCAATTCTTCTTTTATTGATTAATATGTATGTAAAAGAAGATAATTATCCAGACAGGTTCTAGCATGAAAATAAATATTAAAATTTGATGTTTGAGTTAATAATTAGTACATTTATAAAAAAAAATTAATTTAATTAAGTCAAATAGTTAATTCATTAATGTATAAATGAAGATACGAAAATTAAATTAAGTTAAATTTTTAAAAAATAATTAAATTTACTTAATTAGATAGCTACAACCGATTACTACACACATTATTATGAATATGTATTTATATAGATATATCCAAATTTCTAAATTTAGGAATAATCTCCTTCTGGGTCAATGCGTATCCTCCTCTGTGTCCATGTTTGCCAAGAAATTTGTTTGAATTTTGCAAATGAGTAAATTAATTGCTAGTGAATTGGATAATTTGCAATCAATATCTATCAATTTTGTAATGCTTTTGTTGCCTGCTGGGAGATTTTGATTTCTATGATCAACGAATGAAAAATTACTAAAAGTGTAAAATTAAATCACTATTTACTATTTACTAAAGTTATATAATATATCATTCATAAATCACTATTTACTAAAGTTAAATAATATATTTTATATTAAAAAAAAAAAATTGGTACGTGTTAGTACAAGATTTTGTTTCAGTTTATTGGTTAAAACTCTTTGTTCTTCAAAAGAAAAAAATTATTTTCATTTTGATTGGCGATAAAAATCGACATAATTAATTTCAGAAATATTTTTAAGTACGACCAAATTTTATTTAACGTGAATAAGTTGGAATTTTCGCTCACTTCGCAGCGTACAGACAACTCCATGCACGGATCTCAGTAGAGAAGGAGAAGAACCAGAAGCAGAAGCCGAAAGCCATTTTTGGGTTGGAGTATTTGCATGGTGTAAAGCTACGTGTGAGTTTATGTCACCAAGCATCACCACCTCATCTTACACGTTCTCGCCATGCAAACCCTCCAAGCCTTCTTTAAATACCCATCCATTCCCCCACTTCAATTCCACCCATCCATCAATTATATACAAATCAATCATCATCATCATCATCACCACCATCATCAATGGCGTCGAAACTCACTCTCCTCTTCGCCACCTTCGCTCTCTTCATGCTCCTCGCCAAAGCCTCCACATTCGACCTCCAATACGAGTTTGAGGAGGATGAGGAGAACCAACAACGACCGCAACAACAGAGATGCCAACAGGAGTTCGTGAGGCACCAACGACTCAGAGCTTGCCAGCGTTTCATCAGGAGACAAACCTCGAGAGGACCTCGCCTGGAAGATGAATTAGTAGTCGATGATGAAGATGAGGAGAATCAGCAGCAGCAGCGTGGTCAGCAAGACTTCCAGATATGCTGCCAACAGCTGAGAAACATTGACCCACAATGCAGGTGCCCGGTGCTGAGACGCGCAGTGAGGATTCAACAACAGAGAACACAGGGACAACAGGGACGACCGGGACAACAGGTACAGCAGCAGGTGAGGAGGATGCACCGTATCGCCAGCAACATACCCAACATGTGCCAGTTGCAGCCTCGCGTCACTTGTCCCTTTGGCCAGCAATTGGTGTAAACCTCTCCGTCTCTCTCTCTCTCTATATATATGTATATGTATATATATGCAGAGGACGGCCATGTATGCAGAGGATCCATATATGTATAAGCACGAAAGAAATAAAGAAGTTGAGTCCTTGTTCTTGCGGTTTAGCCGCAGAGATTGGGGGGGGGGGGGAGAGAAGATAGTGGGTGTAAAAGCACATTATCGTGTGTGTATGGTTTGCTGCATGCATTTATATAATAAAAGCCCCCTGCATTTTTCTTCTTAATTTATTTGTTTTATGATAACTTGCTATTTTCTCATTAAATTATAACCTTGAAATAACGTGATCATTTCTAATGGAATTCGGATTTGAACTTAAAATAGAAATTATAGCTTGAACTAGACTCACCTTGTCTTGAAGTGCTATCTTGAACATGCAACTCGATGATCTGAGAGGTTGATTGATCCAATGAGATAATAGATGGTGATGATTGCTTTTCCCCATGAGATAATAGTTGGTGATAATTGCTTTTCTTAAACTTCCTCTTCTTCTTAATTTCAGTAAGCATTTTCATCATCGAACAAGATATCGTTAATCATTTTTTTTAAATTATACATTATGTACTCTTTTGCACCATCAGCATAATCAACAAAAATATATATTTTATATTTGTTATCAAACTTTGATCTATTCTTGATCGGTACATGAGCATAACATAAACAATTAAAAATATTCATGTAGCTAATGACTGGCTTGATGCTGCTCCAAGCTTCAATTGGAGTTTGATTTGGAACTGATTTCATTGAACCCATATTCAAAATATAAATTGCTGTTTTTAATGCTTCTACCCAACAAGTGTTTGACATATTTTTTTCTTTGAGCATCAATCTTATAATTTTGACAATCGGCTGATTCTTTTTTTCAGTGATACTATTTTGTTGAGTAATATATGCTGCCGTCAACTATCTCTTAATATCATGTTCTTTACAAAAAAACGATCATGGTCTCTTAAGGTAAACTCACTGCCTTAATCACTTAATAAATCATTAATTTTATGATCACTTTGATTTTTTATGATTTTAACACTTCAAAGATTTCTAATTTTTTTTTAAAAAAATATCAATGTCCTTTTTAAATAATTATCAATAAAACTTAAAAAATACAAACTTTGATCTTGTGATGGTGTCTGCACCTTTCCGTATATGTTGGTATGAACTAGTTCAAGAGGTGCACGTGTTCACCAAGATCCTCTAAATGGAAAAGATGTTTAATGCTACTTGTTAAAGATGCATCGTTGCATCATTCACATTTGCTCGAACTTGTGTTGATAAATGGTAGACCTTGAATTATATTTTTAACTTTTAGAAGTTTTAAAGTATTATAATTGAGATGACAGTATCTTTTGTGTTATAAATATGAGTAGTTTGTTATCTCAGTCCGTAATATCACTTCTGGAATACAGTTTATTTGTAGAAGAAAATTTTTAGACCTCTTCATATCAACTTAGGCTAGCAAATGATTGTTATTTCTCCAATTGAAAATTTTGTAACCTTCATCTTCAAAATAAATTACATAACCATTTTGTAGAAGTTGTTCGATACTCAACAAATCCTATTTTAAATTTAGCACTAATAGTACATCTCGAAAAAATTTAGGTCTCATCTTAGTTTCCACAACTTGACTTTGCCTCTCATGTTTTCTTGGGTCTTGTGTGATGCATATATAACTTGGAACAATTTTTGGTTACCTGCCAAGTGGTTTTTGAAGTCATTATTTAGGTACCAAATATTATCATTTTTTTCAATTACAGTGTGATATGTAAAAAAAATATTTTTTAGATTATTCTTTCATTCTATGAAATTTGCATGATCACGAACTTGATTTATGCAGTATTTTGCAATAAGGTTGTGCTGCTTGCATTTGTTGTGGGGTTTCTTAGTCCAACATCTCGATTAGATTCAAAATTTAAAAAAAATGATATAAAAATATAGATATACTTAAATAAATTCAGAATACAATTAAAGCAAACTTCCATCACTTAAGATATAAAAGCACCATTTTTACAAATTCAAGAAAACAAGTGCATAATGCACTTAATTTCCATTATTTAATGTATAAAATCAACAGAATTACAAACTTAAGAAAACAAGAGATATTTCACTACATTATTATATTAACATGAGACAGATAGATCTCTAATTAAGACAGTTCACAGGAGGATTTGAATTACGCCAACTTCCATGAGCATTAATGCAGGTAGCTGAGACTGCTTTATTATCAACTGCTGATATGTTTATTCCATCGAGCATAATGTTATTGCACCCAACAGTTTTGCTACAATTTAAGATGATCGCTTTACTGGTTCTAGTTGTTCCTCGTGCTCTAATGTAAGAAACATCACTTATTTGAACTGCATTACTCTATATCATCGTTCAAAAATACAAAAGATAATAAATAATTCGAGAATTACAATAATACAAATGAATTATTATATTTAATACCTCAATTATTATTAAATAAATGATTCACAAAATCAAGAAGCAAAACCTTTTGACTATATACATACTTGTTCATTGCATATCTGATAAGGACAGTAATATTGATCAATGACAATAGGGTTTGCCACTCCTATGAATGTAATATCTTCAAATGAGATTTTTCTAACATATCCTTTTCCTCCCTGTAGAAGAAATTCTCTTTCAATAATTTTTTGAATAAGTTTGTTTCAAGAATCAACAATTTTAAATTATATGAAATAAATATTTAACACTTTCATAATAATTAGTTTCGAGAACTTATAGTACTCAATATTATCTAATACTTAATAATTATTTTTCGAACATATAGATCTAAAATGTTGAAGTTTATAATTGAATTACCTGCCATGTTTTGATCCTTACTCCATTGTCAGATGCATTTAAAATAGAATTTTTAACATGTATGTCCTCCACTTTTGCCTCATCTCCATTCTTTCCTAAACTTCCAATACTATTCAAGTTATGATTAACCAAACGTTAGTTTTTGTTGATGTATATTATCTATTCAAGTTATGATTAACCAAACGTTAGTTTTTGTTGATGTATATTATATGATAAATCCACTTAAAGGCAAGTATTCATTCATGTATATGTATGTCTATATATATATATATATATATATAGGTAATTATAATGGTAATATATGTTTTTTATTAAATTCTAAACTGACCTTATACCATGACCCGGCCCACATGTCATACGTGTAATAGTAATATTATAACTTCCAGAATTGATTGCAACACAATCATCACCTACAATTTATTAACTTTTAGTAAAAAAAGAACTTAAGATTTTTATATACATAACTAAACAAAAGAAAAATATTTATATATATATATATATATGTATACCTGTGCCAATAAAGGTGTCAACAATTTGAATGTTCCTAGATTGACCAATGTTAATGCCGTCAGTATTAGGGCTATCATTGGGAGCATACAAACGAAGATCTTCGAGGAGTACGTCTACACAATTATATATAGATATGTGATTTCTTGCGCTGTTGATGTGTGTTATACCACCCACACGAAGCTTGCTACAGTCTTCAAATGACAATGCCTAGCCATGATTAACCAATCATGCATGAAACAAATAAAGAGAGGTGTTGATAGGAACGGTAAATATATATATATATATATATATACACATATGTAAATATGTGTATATATGTATGTGAGTATGATGTTTACTTACAGTGGGTCTCATGCAAGTGTTCGTCTGTGTTGTATAAATGGAAATAATTAGAAAATAATAGTTTAGGAAAGTAAGAATAGATTAATTAAAACTTGTTACTGATTAACTCACATTGTTGCAAGATTTCCACCAATTAGAACCACGACCATCGATTTGGTTAGAGCCTTTGATAATTAGGTCACGAATTCCTCGAAAAACAAGCCATTTATCTTTCTCTTCTCCCCATTCTGGCCCTTTAAATGGTGGCATCAAATAACTTTCAATCTGCGATGATGAAAAAAGATTATGTAAAAACAATTTCCTTTTTTGTTTTAAGAAACTTCCATAAGAAGAAAATACTTTTATATGAAACTTTTTTTATACTTTCTCTTAAGTTAGAGGTTATGAAAAAAAATAACAAAACAAACACAAGAATTTATGCTTTTTAATCTTTCCTCTTTCCTCGTGTGCTTGCTGTACACAGATGATAGAAGGTGAAAATATAAACACACTTTTTATTTGCATAATAAAAAATAAAAATGTTCCATATTATATATATATATATATATATCTGTAAATTTATGTATTAATAAATTAAGTAATATACATATACCAATTCTAATGTAAAAAAAATAATTCTCGTATCATAACAGATGCAGAAACAGATCCACTTCTAATTCACGATTCTTTGTAGATATATCATGATAACATATACATGAGTATAATCCACCCTAACCCAAGATCCTCTGTAGAGAAAATGATATAACAACAATTCATACTAAAGGAGCAGATAAATAGATGAAAAATTATCTAAATATATGATAGTAAACTAATAAAGTAAATATTCAAGACATATACTTGAAAGAGAAGTGCTATCGAACTTTCCGTTTAGTGCGTGAGAGAAGAAAGTTTGCAACAAAGAATTTTTTTAGGTGGTAAAAAATCACCATACTGAAAAATAGTAACAAGGAGTTGGCCTTGAGTAATCTCCAAATACTTGAATGACTATTTTAAATTAAAAAAAACTATATTAGAAAAATAACGAAATTATTTGATAAAATAACTAACTAAGAAAAAGTGAAAAAATCTTAATCTTTCAATTATTTACCTTCTTCCCTATAAAAACCATCTCAAAACCCTAAATTATAAAACAATCAGTAAACTTATTGTATGGCAGAAGTTTTATTTCTAAAATTATTTCAAAACCTTAAATTTCTTATTTTTTTTACTTCAATTCAACCATACACACTTATTCAATTTCTAATTTTGAATATCATTGCGAAACAACCACCAAATTTTAAAATATAGTTCAGTTCATGTTCAAAAACGAAAGTACCGTAAAACCCTACTATAAAATCTACAAAAAATCTTTATATATTTACAAGATTTGCAGTACGTCTTTATTTGACAGAAACCTAATAACTTGACCATCAAAGCAATTCCGAATGTCTTTGCCAATATTACGAGCGACACTAGTTTAACCTCGATGGATGGATATGATGAAATAGAAATTGTAATTTGGGAAGTACAATTGTACAAAGGCGTATTAGATTGAGTGAAAAGGATAATTAGGAAGATTTGATGTGTTTTAATTTGTTTGTTATTATTCTATTTATATATATGAAACTTAAATTTTTAAAAGGGAAAAGACTTACATAAACCAGAATTCTGGATTTGCAGGGGCCACTGAATTTCATTGGCTTCAACAAGAATGCTTTTCCTGGGGGAATGACGAGTTTTTTTAGACTTGACGATGCTCCACATGTTGCTGCCCATGCCTTGCTAAAAGCCTTTACATTTTAATAAATTCAAATCAAATATTAATTAACGATAATTAAATAAGATATTCTTCTTAATTGCTGAAAAAAAAACAATTAAAATAATTAAAAGACATTTTTTTCGCACAAGTAATCAGCTTATTATGTCTATAAATCTACATTTATATGCGTGTCGTATATATACATTTATATATATATAGAAAGGTACAAATAAACTTTATTAAATTATTTATTGACGTATAACTTTTATTTGTATACGTAGTAAAATATTTGAATATTAATTACTGAATAACTTGATCTTACCAATAATGTTGCTTCCAAATTTAATATATATATATATGGATATAAGTTTTTAAGGAAATATAAGTAAAGGACTAATTAGAAGGATGGGATGTGTATATATATACATATATGTGTACGTGTATCAATATCGAGAAGGAATCCGTATGTATCCATGTATGTAAATGCGTACACATAAGGAATCAGTATGGAGAAAATTTTGATTCTTCCTTTTTTTTCTTTTGTTTAAGTAAAAGCTTCGTTAGAAATAAGAGTAAATACATACATGAGAATGTTTATATACGTGAATACATACTCGAGAATCATCTGTCTTTCCGTCTCCTTTAGCTCCAAAATCCATTACGTTAAAAGTCTGAGCATGACTCGTTGAAACTACTACAAACATGATTACTGAACAGAGACTGACAAGCTCCTGTAAACTCAAACTTCAAAAGATTAGATGACTAGAAAATTTGGGACGTAGCCATAGAAATTAAAACTAACAGGAGGAAAGTAAGAAAAAATTCTTGCCATTTTCATTTTTCTTTTTTTTTTGTGTAATATCTTGATAATGATCGATCCATGGAAGTTGGCAGACAGTGATCTATTTATATTCTTATTTCGAAAGTTATAAAACATGGATTAATTGCATAATCCCAAATTATAACTAATTCAAAATATTAAATTTTATAATTAACCCAAATTATATATCTTCTTATCTTGGCAATAATTGATAGGGTCAATAACCTCGTGATCTTTCCTTTTTTGACGCGATATATATTTGATGAGTTTCTAAAATTTGATCTATTTTGGTTTTTTGTTTTTTTATTTTATAAATCTAACGATATATTAATTAATTATAAATATTAAAATATTATATAGACATGGCAAAAAGATAAATGAGGTGATTAAATTTCATCATAAGATCGTGAGTTCTTTTGTTAATTAATATGAAAAACCAATTTAATTAATATGTAAGATAATTGTCAAGATAAGCTCTAGCTTTGAAATAAATATTAAAATTTGACGTTTAAGTAATTAGTTTATTAGTCTAATTGTGAAATTATATAATCAAATTAAAATAGAATTTACGTGATTTTTTTATATAAAAAAATATTTTATGATGATTAGATTTTTTTTTATAATTAAAATAGATAATTATAATTACAAAGGAGATAACTTTCCTTTCGTTAAACTTAAAATTTTGAAAAAGATAATTGCAATTTTCCAAACATTTCTACTCTAAAATATTTTGGAAATAATTAATTAATTGCTAGTGAATTGGGTAATTTGCGATCAATATTAACCAATTTTGTAGTGTTTTGGTTTCTTATTGCGAGATTTTGATTACTATAATCAATGGATCAAAATTACCAAAAATGTCAAATTAAATAATTATTTATAAAAATTTTATATGCGTATATATATATATATATATATGACATATCACAATAATTATTACATCAATTTATTTAATAAAAAAATAAAAATTCGAATTGTATTTTTTGAATTTATTTAAAAATTATTTTTATTTTTAGTGTATTACAATTAATGTTTATATTGTAACACCCACACAAAAAAAGAAAATAATAAAATAAAATAAATAAAAATTTGTGTATAATTAAGTAATTAATAAAATTTTTTATTATTTTATTTTATTTTGTTGTATTTTATTTTATGTAATTTGAGGTAAAAATGAAGTAAAAATTGAATGAGTATGAAATTACAAATAATTTTTGAAAAAATTGGTAAAAATTTGGATTTTAAGAGTATTTTTAAAAGAAAAATCGGAAACCAATGATCAAACTGCAATTTGGAGAAGTTCTAACACGTGGAACGTCCGGTCAGCAGCCCCAACGAACTAGGACACGCCACGTGGGCGATCCGCGTACCCGCGATTGAACGACCCAGGTCCGTTCCTGCGCGTACGGACGGCCTGGATGCGCTCCCTCCCAAACGTGATCGAACGGCCAGATTCAAATGCGATCGGATGGTCCAGAGTGGATCGCAATGGACGGTCCATATTTTATCATGATGAATGGTCTAAATTCACTCCTTATTTAATTATGATCGGACAGTCCAGATCAAACGCGATGGATGACTCAGATCAAAAGCGGACAGATATAAATAACCCCCATCCGCACTAAACCCTAACCCTAGCCATCAAATCCCCTCGCCAGAGCAGACAACCCAACCGCTAGGGGCAGACCACCGCCACCCGCCGCTGCACCGGAATCCTCTCTGACCACCAAAAAAGGTAAAAACTTCTCATTTTGCACGAAATTCAATTTTAAGCTCATCCATGGCAAAACCAGAGCAAAAAGACTGGCCAATTGGCTGAAAAGTGCCGATGAAGTTTGGCGGCGCCGCCGCGAAAAATTTTACAAAACACCTCCGATGAGACCCTTTTCGATTCCTGTTTTGTATAATTTTTCTACCGTTGTGATCACCGTGTCCTTCTCTATAGGTTGACCGGAGCAAAACACCCAACTACAACGTGAGCCGGAGGAGCCGCCGCACCGGAGAGCCCAGCCCCTGGTGAGTTTCAATTTTTCTTATTTTTTTGGCCAACCGAGATCCTTTAACGTATTTTTTTTCTTATGGATCAATGCAAAATCGGTCAAATTTGGTCGAAAGTGGCCAACCCGAGGCGGACCACCGTCGCGAGCGGCTGCGCCGTCGTCGGAGCACGGTGGTGCCGTCGTTGGAACACGGCGGAGCTGCCGTGCCGGAATTTCAAAATTGGGGATATGGGACTGATTTTGGGTTCGTTTGGAATATTTTTAGGTACTATTAGCACGTTTCGATTCTCGAATAAAAATTCAAGGAACCTAGGGACCGCCCATAGGCGCAGTAACCAGTTTAGCTTTTCAGGCGTCAAATCGAGTGAGAATGTAATAACTGAAAAAAAAGAGGAAAAGGGAAGGCAAACGACATCGTTTTAAAGAGAAAAAAACGATATCATTTTGCAGAGAGAAGAAAACGACGTCGTTTTGAAAAAGAAAAAAACGACGTCGTTATACAAGGGAAAAAACGACGCCATTTTGAGGAAACTGGTGGGATATAAATAGGGGGCGAGGAATGAAGGAAAAAAAGGAAAGAAAAAGAGAAAAAAAGAAAGAACAGAAGAAGAAGGGAGCAGGAAAGATAAAGAGGAGAGTAAGGAAGGTTCCAGAATGAGAGAGAAGGGAAGGGAGCGAAGAAAAGAGGAGACCGCAGAAGGTGATAGCGCGATCGGCAGGAAAAAGGAAGACGGAAATGGGAGGTACGGTAATATATTTCAAATACGTGTGTTGATTTGAGATTTGAAATATGGATGAGAAATTTGGAGGTGTAGTGTGTGTTTGTGAATGCTTACAGAGGTGGCAGTGTACGGAAGAGGCCGTGTAGGGTGAGTGTGGGCGATAAGACATGTGGAAGGAAGTTGGCCACATGAGAACCGTGGGAGGAGAGAGAAAGAAGGTGACGGTGCGGGGGAGGTCCGAGAGAGATGTAGGAGTGTGGAGTGAGAGGAGGCTGGGGGAGAGAGGTTGGCGGTGTGAGTGGAGTCCGAGAGAGAGGTAAGGGTGGGGAGTGAGTGGAGGCCAAGAGATAGAGAGAGGTTGGTGGTGTGAGTACAGTCCGAGAGTGAGGTAAGGATGTGGAGTGAGTGGAGGCCGAGAGAGAGAGAGAGGTTGGAGGTGTGAGTGGAGTCCAAGAGTGAGGTAAGGATGTGGAGTGAGTGGAGGCCGGGATAGAGAGAAAGGTTGGCGGTGCGAGTGGAGGCCGAGAGAGAAGTAGGGGTGTGGAGTGAGTGGAGGCCCGGAGAGAGAAGATGTTTGATGTTAGTGAGTTATGTGAGAGGGAGCTGGATTGTGTGAGCAACGTGGAAGGAGAGAGAAATATGTAGTGGCTGTGAGGATGAAGTCCAAGAGAGAGGTAGGGAGGTAAAGTGAGCGAAAGCTAGGGGAGGGAAGGATCCGCAGCGTGAGTGAGGTACATGAGGGAGTGGAGTGGGATTGCTGGAGCCTTGGGGTGTAGGCAGCATAAGTAGAGTCCGTGGCGGTAGGGAAAAGACGGTGTGAGTGGGCACTCCTAGAGTATGTCGCAGGTAGGGGGCAAAGAGGAGCAGTGGGAGAGAATGATCAGCGTGTGTGTGTGTGGCCCGTTAGGGGTCGGTATGGGGATAATGGTCACCGAGGTTGGTGACAAAAGTGAATGAAAATGGTGTGTGTGTGTGGCCTGGTAGAGGTCAAGAGGTAGCTGATAGTCGTCGATGTTGGTGACGGGAGAGAATGATCAAAGTGTGTGTGTGTGTGGCCTGGTAGGGGTCGAGAGGTGGTTAATGGTCGCCGATGTTGGTGACGGGAGAGGATGATCGGAGTGTGTGTGTGTGGCTCGATAGGGGTCGGTAGGTGGATAATGGTCGCCGATGCTGGTGACAAAAGCGAATGAAAATAGTGTGCGTGCGTGGCCCAATGGGGGTCGAGAGGTGGTTAATGGTCACCGATGTTGATGACGGGGGAGAATGATCGGGGTGTGTGTGTGTGGCCCAATAGGGATCGGTAGGTGAATGATGGTTGCCGATATTGGTGACGAAAGTGAATGAAAATAGTGTGCGTGCGTGGCCCAGTGGGGGTCGATAAGTGGTTAATGGTCGCTGATCTTGGTGGTGGGGGGCATCGCTAGTACACCTGGGGTGGCGTTGGGGGACGGAAACCCTGGGTATGTAGGACTGTGGGATACAGGGGGGGTACTTGGGTTAAGTAGTGAACCGGTGGTAGAGGCATGGGGTCTTATATTGTTGCATCTCACACCTGTGTTTTAATATTTACTGTACTGAGTTAGATGGACTCACTCTTTATTCTTTACAGATGATGTAGGAACGGAGTCCGGATCGAAGTTGCTGGCGTCCGAACCTAGTGTGTAGTATAACAGGATAAAGATTTTTGTTCTTTTGACATAATAGAATGTGTAACAATTGATGGTAGCATAGATATTGAGTACGGTTGTATTGTATGAGATACCTTGTGCATGATAGTAGGTTTATCTGGATCATTGAATAAGGGATCGTGATAGTGTTTCCTTGTGCATGACCGATTGATTATGGAATTGGTTGTTTGGTTGATTACGCCCTAAAAGTGAAAAGAAGGAGAAAAAAAAAACCAGGGTGTTACAGGGGATCTCTCACCCTATTTCCTATTATAAAATTGAAGTTTAAATAAATAATAATATATTATTTTGTACGAATTTAAATAAATGTACATAATTAATTATGAATTACTAATGGAGCTCGAACCGAAAATTATTCTCTGTTAATTTCTGTTAATTTATTTTATAGTCTAAAAGTATGATGGTATCTGGTTTATCAATTTTATGGTTTGAATGCATGAATTGTTGCCTTACGTGACTACTGTTTGATTGAAAAATTGAGATGTGATTGTATTCCCTGATGTATGTTTGTTTGCTTATGTGATCATGGTTGATTTGGAAAATAGAGACTAAAGAAAAACGAAAAAGTTGTGTGATTAAATAAGCAGATGAAATGGCAACCTTACTAAATATCCTGAGAGATGGTGGACAGACTAGGTACATAGGGAACCCTATCGTGAACGTTGTCTCATACCGGACGGGGTATAGAGACTTGGTAATTTAGTGCTCATACCGGACGGGGTATGGGGACGGCCCACTTCATCTTCCTACTGGACGGGGTATTGAGATTTAATAATTTGGTGCTCATACTGGACGAGGTATGGGGACAGCCCATAATTGAGATTGTTAAAGGAAAGGGGTCACGTGTAGCAGGGACATCCCTATGAACCCCCATGGATACTAGTAGGCTGGTGAAAAGGTGACAGTTATTGTTTGGTTAGTTGATGATGTATATAGATTTATGATATGTGCTATGTTACTGATCTTATATAAAATTATAATCCGTATGATATTATTGTCTGCATAGGTTGTTTTCAAAAATTCTACTGTGGTAAGTGAACGGTAAATGATTGTATGATTGATAAATGGATTTGCTAAATTTAGTGTGCTTTTAGTTATTTTTATTTTTGTTTTTATACCCATCTTTATTTCTGTGTCGGTGATATCGTGTGATATCTTTATTGGGCTAGTGTAGTTCATTCCTTATTTAACCATTTCATATCAAGAAAACCAGGTTCCAGAGTCCGATCCGCAAGAAGATTGCGAGTAGATGCTAGATATTTTCTCTTTTCCATTTATTTCCTTATTTCTTATGTTTATTTCAAAAGAGTGAATTCCATAACGCTGTTTAGTACTTTTATTTTGCTTCCGCACTTAAGTTATCATCTATTTCTTTTAGATTTTCAGGGTCGTTATAGTTGGTATCAGAGCCGCGTTCCTCGAACCCATTCCTTACACAATAATCTTAAGGAACACCAAAACAATGAATTATCACTCAACCATTCCTTATGAAATGTAGGTACAGAGAGATGAGGAGAGGAAGACCCCCACTAAACCGAGCAGCCCGGGATGGTTCACTCAGAGAAGATGTTGACCGGATATTTGATATGCTAGAGAGACTCATTACTACCCAACAGGCCCGAGGGAAAATGAGGGAGCTACCTGACCCTCCCCCGCTGCCACAGGTTTAGCCACCCCTACAGCAAGAGGATCCCGAGCCACCTCAGTATGACTATGCTCTTCCACAGTACCACCCAGCACCACCCCAGTATGATCCGATACTTCAGCCACAGTACCACCCGGCACCACCCCAGTACAATCTGGTACCCCTGTCGTATCAGCAAGTAACACCGTAGGGCCATCCAGTCCATCCTCAGCATGACTCAGTCCCTCTTCTGCGGGATCCAGCTCCTCCCATGATGGACCCAGGCTACATAGAAAGGTATAAAAGATTAAACTTATCTACTTTTGCAGGTAGATCCTCTTTTGAAGATGTCAAGTACTAGTTAGCAGAGACTGAAAAGGCCTTCAAGACCCTTGGGGGACTCCTGAACAGAAAGTCACCCTTGCTACCTACATGCTAGTGGGAGAAGCAGACTGCTGGTAGGAACTCAAACAGACCACCCTGTCTGTTCCAGTTACTTAGGAACAGTTCCTGGTGGCTTTTCGTATAGAATACCTTTCAGAGCATCTCTGACATCTAAAGGAGATGGAGTTTGTACAGTTGGTCTAAGGGAACATGACTGTGTCAAAATATGCTCGCAAGTTTCTAGAGTTGGATCGATATGCCCCTGAGACATTATTGGATGAAGGCAGGAAGACTAGAAGGTTCGAGTGGGGTCTCCGGCTAGAGATCAGACAACATTTGTTTGTGCTGGAGCTCAGGACTTATTCGGCCGTTCTGGCCAAGGCACAACTAGTGGAGAGGAGCTTCTGCACCTTCTCTCAAGCAGTAGGGAACCTCAGACCCTCAGCTACACCCCGCAGACCATCACCTTCTATGCTTGTTCAACAGAATAAGAGGCTCAGGCCAGTGATCCAAGCTCCCCCTCAGGCTCCAGTGGCAGGATGCGGTAAGATCTGTCAGCATTGTGGCAGGGATCATAGGGACCAACTCTGCTATCGCCTCAACAATACATGTCGCATATGTGGTAGTACCCAACATTATGCGAGGGAGTGCCTAAGGAACCAGACTCAAGGCAAACCTCCTATCGATGGCAGAGCTTACAATCTCACCCAGTAGGATGCAGAAGCCAACCCGGATGTGGTACAAAGTATGTACACTATCTGTAACTATCTTGCTCATATTTTGATTGATACTAGTGTATCAAATTCATTTGTTTGACCTATTTTTACATCAAAATTTAATATATTACCTGATAAACTTGATTCCGTACTGTTTGTGTCTACTGTTGAGAGTATGACACTATTGGAAGAAGCTGTATATAGAGCCTGTGTCATAGATATAACAGATAGGAAATTGAGTGTGGACCTAATAGAATTAGACACATGAGACTTTGATATAATTTTAGAAATGAATTAGCTATCAGCGTATCATACCACTGTAGATTGTTTTAGTAAGAAGGTTGTATTCAATCCTCTTAATGATGAGTCATTTATAAATTAATAAAATCGTTTGGCATCTTTCCCTCATGGAAAATTTTTTTATTATCAAGTATTTTAATCCTGCTGTTTTCTTTAAGTAGGCAAACTCAAGAAAGAGATTTGTATTCAAGGAATTCCGGTTGTCCGAGACTTTTCAGATGTATTTTCGAATGAATTACCCGGACTGGCAGTGGATAGAGAAACCGAATTCACCATAGACCTTCAGCCAGACACCCAACTCATTTCAGTCGCTCCTTACCGCATGAGCTGTGTTGAGATGGAAGAACTGAGAAAACAGATCATTGAATTGCATGACAGTGGATTTATCTGACATAGTGTGTCCCTTTGGGGCACCAGAGTCACATTTGCTAGAAAGGGAGATGGAACGTTGATGTTATGTATTGATTACAGAGGTCTGAACAGAGTCACAATCAAGAACAAGTATTCCCTCCCCAGGATTGATGACCTCTTCGATTAGTTATAGCGTGCACAGGTCTTCTCTCAAATAGATATACGTTCAGGTTACCATCAAGTAAAAATAAGGGCAGAAGACATCCCCAAAACAGCTTTTTGAACTAGGTACGGACATTATGAGTTCCTGGTCATGCCATTTGGACTAACCAATGCCCCAGTCATCTTCATGAACTTGATGAATAAGATTTTCAGACAATTCCTATATTAGTTTGTTATTATGTTCATCGACAACATTCTAGTTTATTCAAAAAGTAGAGAGGAACATACTTATCATCTTACTCAAGTTTTGCAAGTTCTCAGAGAGAAGAACCTGTATGCAAAACTGAGTAAGTGTGGATTCTGGCTTGAGCATACCACCTTCCTAGGACACGTCAATTAAGGAGACGTCAATTAAGTCTTCAATGGACCCAAAAAAGGTTGAAGCAGTGCTCGGCTGGAAAAAATTGACATCAATTTAGGAGATCCGTAGCTTTATGGGGATGGCAGGTTATTACCGTAGGTTTGTGGAAGGATTTTCTAGTCTAGCTGCTTCCTTGACTCGGCTCACAAAGAAGAATATCAAGTTTGAGTGGAATGAGTATTGTGAAAGAAGTTTTTTAGAGCTAAAGAAGCGGGTGACTACTGCACTTGTGTTGGCATTGCCAAGTGGATCGGGGGGATATACAGTTTACAGTGATGCCTCCTACCTAGGCCTAAGTTGTGTTTTGATGCAGCATGGGAATGTCATAGCCTATGGGTCCAGACAGTTGAAGAGTTATAAGAAAACTATCCCACCCATGATTTAGAGTTTGCCGCAATCATAAATGCCTTGAAGACTTGTCATCATTATTTGTATAGGGAGACCTTTCAGATCTATACTGATCATAAGAGTTTGAAATACATATTCACTCAAAACGATCTCAACATGCGTTAGAGAAGGTGGATAGAACTTCTTAAGGACTATGATTGCGACATTTTGTATCACCTCGGTAAGGATAACGTGGTAGTTGATGCACTAAGCAGAAAAAGTGCAGGTACATTATCCCATTTGATGGTCTCATAATGTAGATAGATTGGGACCACACAACAGGTACGGCTTCAGGACTTGAGGAGAATCACATGTTTGGATTATCTGACCATTCAGCCTGAGTTAATCAAGAGAATAAGGGAAGCTCAGTCCGCCGATTTTACCCTAATAGCCCTCAAGAGAGATGCAAAATAGGGAGTTAGCTTAAAATTTTGAGTCTCCGCTGATGGATTGCTCAGATTCCAGGACAGGGTGTGTGTTCCAGATGACAGTGAGTTAAAGAGGGACATAATAATAGAGACCCATAACTCAAAGTTTATCATGCATCCCGAAAGTACTATAATTTACCAAAGTATGCAACTCCGATTTTGGTGGAACGGGATGAAAAGAGATATAGCTGACTTTGTTTCTAAGTGTTTAGTATGTCAGCAGGTCAAAACAGAGCATCAACGTCTAAGCGAGCTACTTCAGCCATTACCGATCCTGTAATAGAAGTGGGAACATATCACCATGGACTTCATAACAGGATTACCTAAGGCTTGTTCAAGACAAGATGTCATCTGAATAATTGTTGACCGGCTTACCAAGTCTTCTCACTTCTTGGCCATCAAGATGACCGATCCCTTGGATAAGTTAACAAGAATGTATATCCAAAAAATAGTCAGATTACATGGAGTACCAGTAACTGTAGTGTCCGACAGGACCATAGATTCACTTCTCGGTTTTAGTATAGCTTTCAGCAAACCATGTGAACGAACCTGTCCCTTAGTACTGTATTCCACCCTCAGACCGATGAACAGTAAGAAAGGACAATCCTCACACTTGAGGATATGCTCCGAGCTTGTGTCCTTGATTCCGAGGGCCATTGGGATGACCATCTACCCCTTATAGAGTTCGCTTACAACAACAGCTACCAAGTGAGTATTGGCATGGTTTCATATGAGACGTTATATGGGCACCCATGTATATCACCAATTTGTTGAGAAGAAGTGGGCGATAGAATACTATTCGGGCCAAATCAGGTAGAGGAGACTACATCCCAAATAGTTAAAATTAGGAAAAACATTCAAATGGCTCAGAGTAGGCAGAAGAGCTATGCGGACACCTAGAGGAAGGTTTGGAATTTAAGAAAGGCGATCGGGTTTTCCTCAAAGTCACTCTCTTCAAAGAAATCAGTAAGTTCGACAAGATGGAGAAACTGAATTCCCAATTTATTAAACCATTTGAAATATTAGACAGAATTGGTACCGCCAACTATAGATTGACATTGCCTCTAGAACTTTACAGGGTCTATAATGTGATTCATATGTCCATGCTATGTGAGTACAACCCGGACCCCTATCATGTCTTGGCCCACGAAGCTCTTCCACTTCAGGAGGATCTGTCCTACGAGGAAGTACCGGTCGACATTGTGGATTGAAAAAGTAGATTACTCTGCAATTGAGAAATTCTCTTTGTAAAGATCATATGGTAGAACCACACATCGAGAGAGGCCACATGAGAGTTAGAATCAGACTTTAGAGTCCAATATCCCTATCTGTTTGATTGAGAGTGAGAGACAAATTTGATGGACCAAATTTTTTTTAAGGGGGGAAGAGTTGTAACGCCCACAAAAAGAAAATAAAAAAATAAAAATTTGTGTATAATTAAATAATTAACAAATATACTTTTTTATTAATTTATTTTATTTTATTTTATTTGGGATAAAAATGAAGTAAAAATTGAATGAGGATGAAATTGTAAACAATTTTGGAGAAAATGGATAAAAATTTAGGTTCTGGGGGTATTTTTGAAATAAAAATTAAAAATAAAGGGTCAAAGTGCAATTTAGAGAAGTTCTGTCACGTGGGATTCCAAGTCAGCAGTCCCGATAAATTAGGATGTGCCACGTGGCAACGGGCGCTGACGCAGTGCCACAGGGGCGATCCGCGTGCCTGTGATCGAATGACACAAGTCTGTTCCCGCACACACAGACAGTCTAGATACGCTCCCTCCCAAAAATGATTGAACAGTCCATAGTAAATCACAATGGACAGTCTAGACTGGATCTTGATGAACGGTCCAGATTTATTCCCTATTTTATCGCGATCGGACGGTCCAGATCAAACACGATAGATTGTCCTGATCAAAAGCGAACGGATATAAATAACTCACATCCACACCAAACCCTAACCCTAGCACCAGACCCCCTCACCGGAGAAGACGAACTAGCCGCCGGGGAGCAGACTGCTGCCACCTGCTGCCGCACCGGAACCCTTTCCGACCGCCAATAAAGGTAAAAAAAATTTTTTTGCACGAAATTCAATTTTAAGGTCACCCGTAGTCAAATTGGAGCAAAAAGACCGGCTAATTGGCCGAAAAATGTCGGCGAAGCCTAGCGCTGCCGCCGCAAAAAATTTCATAAAATGCCTCCAATGAGGCCCTTTTCGATTCTCGTTCTGTGTAATTTTTTCACTATTGTGATCACCGTGTCCTTTTCTACAGGTTTGCCATAGTAAAATACCCAACCGCAACATGAGCCGAGGAGCCGTCGGATTGGAGAGCCCCGCCACCGATGAGTTTCGGTTTTTCATATTTTTTCGGCCAACCGAGGTCCTTTAACATATTTTCTCATAGGGATCGATGCAAAATCGGCCGAACTCAATCGAAAACATCCGATCTAAGGCAGACCACCGCCGGCTGCAACGACACTGTCGTTGGAGCACAGCGGAGCCGCTGTGTTAGAATTTTGAAATTGGCCAAGTGGGCCCTGGGACTGATTTTGGGTTTGTTTGAAATATTTGTAGGTACTATTAGTATGTTTTGATTCCCGAAAAAAAAAAATTCAGGGAATCCAATAACCGCCCATAGGCGCAGTAAACAGTTTAGCTTTTCGGGCGTCAAATCAAGTAAGGATCCTTCACCTTATTCCTCATCATAGAATTGAAGTTTAAATAAATAATAATATAGCATTTTGTGCGAATTTAAATAAATATACATAATTAATTACGAATTACTAATGGAGCCCGAACCGAAAATTATTCTTTGTTAATTTCTATTGATTTATTTTACAGTTTAAAAGTATGATGATATCTAGTTTATCAATTTTATGGTTTGAATGCATGAATTGTTGTCTTACATGACTAATGTTTGATTGAAAAATTGAGATGTGATTGCATTCCCTGATGCATGTTTGTTTGCTTATGTGATCATGGTTGATTTAGAAAATAGAGACTAAAAAAATGAAAAAGTTGTGTGATTAAATAAACAGATAAAACGACAGGCCTACTAGATATCTTGGGAGATGGTGGACGGACCGGATACTGTGAATGTTGTCTCATACTGGACAGGGTATGGAGACTTGGTAATTTAGTGCTTATAACGGACGGGGTATGGAGATAGCCCGTAATTGAGATTGTTAAAGGAAAGGGATCACGTATAGCGAGAACATCCCTATGAATCCCTATGGATACTTAGTAGACTGGTGAAAAGATGACAGTTATTGTTTGGTTATTTGACGATGTGTATATGTTTATGATATGTGTTATGTTGCTGCTCTTACATAAAATTATTATCTGTATGATATTATTGTCTGCATAAGTTGTTTTCATAAATTCCACTGTGGTAAGTGAACGGTAAATAATTTTATAATTGATAAATAGATTTATTAAATTTAGTGCTCCATCTGTTATTTTTATTTTTATACCCACTTTTATTTCTGTGTTGGTGATATAGTGTAATATCCTTACTCAGCTAGTGTAGTTCATTCCTTATTTAACCATTTCAGATCAAGAGAACTAGGTTTCAGAGCCCGATCCGCAAGAAGATTGCGAGTAGATACTAGATATTTTATCTTTTCCATTTATTTCCTTATTTCTTTTGTTTCTTTCAAAATGGTGAATTTTATAACGCTGTTTAATATTTTTAAGTTATTGTGTAAGAAATATAAATCTTAACCATTTTATTTCGCTTCCGCACTTAAATTATTATCTATTTACTTTGAATTTCCGAGTTCGTTACATATATATTACTTTTTATTTTTAGTGTATATATTATTATCTTTCAATTTTTAAAAAAATTTATCTTAACTAAAAGTTAATTTTTACGACAGTTATTAACTCATTAAAAGTGGTTATTTAATTAAAAACTAATGAAATAAATTAAATATATATTTTATTGAAGTTAAATAATATATTTTAATAAATAATGTTTTATGTAACGTGAATAAGGTGGAATTTTCCCTCATTTCGTAGAATACAGACAACTCCATGCACGGATCTCAGTAGAGAAGAAGGAGAAGCAGAAGCCAAAAGCCATTTTTGGGTTGGAGTATTTGCATGGAGTAAAGCTACGTGTGAGTTTATGTCACCAAACTTCACCACCTCATCTAACACGTTCTCGCCATGCAAACCCTCCAAAGCTTCTTTAAATGCACATCAATTCCCCCACTTTATTTCCATCCATCCATCAATTATATACAAATCAATCATCCCCATCATCATCATCATCAATGGCGTCGAAACTCACTCTCCTCTTCGCCACCTTCGCTCTCTTCATGCTCCTCGCCAAAGCCTCCACATTCGACCTCCAATACGAGTTTGAGGAGGATGAGGAGAACCAACAACGACCGCAACAACAGAGATGCCAACAGGAGTTCGTGAGGCACCAACGACTCAGAGCTTGCCAGCGTTTCATCAGGAGACAAACCTCGAGAGGACCTCGCCTGGAAGATGAACTAGAAGTCGATGATGAAGATGAGGAGAATCAGCAGCAGCAGCGTGGTCAGCAAGACTTCCAGATATGCTGCCAACAGCTGAGAAACATTGACCCACAATGCAGGTGCCCGGTGCTGAGACGCGCAGTGAGGATTCAGCAACAGAGAACACAGGGACAACAGGGACAGCAGCAGGTGAGGAGGATGCACCGTATCGCCAGCAACATACCCAACATGTGCCAGTTGCAGCCTAGCGTCACTTGTCCCTTTGGCCAGCAATTGGTGTAAACCTCTCCGTCTCTCTCTCTCTCTATATATATGTATATGTATATATATGCAGAGGACGGCCATGTATGCAGAGGATCCATGTATGTGTAAGCACGAAAGAAATAAAGAAGTTGAGTCCTTGTTCTTGCGGTTTAGCCGCAGAGATTGGGGGGGAGAGAAGATAGTGGGTGTAAAAGCACATTATCGTGTGTGTATGGTTTGCTGCATGCATTTATATAATAAAAGCCCCCTGCATTGTTCTTCTTAATTTATTTGTTTTATAATAACTTGCTAACTTTCTCATTAAATTATAACCTTCAAATGACCTGATCATTCCAAGATTTAGCAGAGGCAAAAATGTATGCTTAATTGTAAAAATTGTTTCTGATCTGATTTTTATTTTCTTTTCAAATTTGGTCTTTTGAATTTTAATTGTTGTAATTAATTAGCAGGATTTTTAGTTTCTCCTTTTCCAAATTCGGTCCTGAAAAATTTATCACAAGTTTATACACATTTCCTCATCCATGACAATTTTCCAACATGCAGTTTTTGCAGCAGTGCTTATAAGTAGAAGGTATGAAAATTGAATAAAGAGTAATAAGATAGGCAATGAAAGGATCATACCTTTATGGAGAATAACCTTATCGATTTGGAGGTTTCCCAAAATTAGAACGAGATGACCGACGTGGTTGATGAGGTGAAGTAGGAGAAGGTGATGCTGGAGATTGAGGATGATCAAGTCAGAGGCATTAAAGAATTTTCATTTGTCTCGGATGAATTAGTTTCTAAATTGCTCTGATTTATTATCAGAAGTTGTAGAAGAAGAGAAGAAAAATAATACATATTTTCAAAAAAGATACCATATATACTCTTTTTTTTTTTTTGCTATAAAATCATAACATCCTATTTATTGCTATAAAATCATAACAAAGATAGCATTTATATAGAAACATGAAATATAAATCATGGATCAACTAAGTCTTCTCAAAGAATTGTTTAAGAATAAGAAAGAGAAATCTCATGTAAATACATGGAATAAGGTTTAGTATTTATATAGATAGCATTTATATTTGTCACTATAATCAAGAAACATACATTTAACAGACTTGGAGAAATTATTCGTTCATGCATGAGGCATTGAGGCATTAAGACAAAGTAAATATAATCAAAGATTCTAAAATATGAGTACTTAAGTACTTTATTTTAAAAATAAAATTAAAATATTTTATTTTTAAGTACAGGTGTAAGTTGTCGATTAATAAGAAAAACAATTATATGAACAGTTTCCACCTAAAAATTCTATAGGACATGAGAATTAGAGTAAGAGAGTACAAACAATTTCAACATGTTGGTATTTTCATTTAACTATTTTGTTATATTCTAAAGTTTGGGGACAATATAGTTGACGTAAAAATTTATTTTTTAAAAAAAATAATAAATTGTGAATAACAAAATTTTCTTCCAAAGTCAAACATAAAAAGACTTAATAAGCTTATCAAATTGTGTTTCAATTATATTGACAAAAGTTTTTGCTATAATTGTAAAATCAAATTTAGCACGTAAGAAAAATATTCAAGTAAAACGTGTGTAATGGTCAATAAATAATTAAAAAAATATTTATAATCCAACCTAGACAAAGATGATGATGGTTCCCATAAATCAATATGGACAAAGATCAAATGGTACATCAACATTAGAAAAACTAGGAGCAAAAAATAACTTTGTAGCTTTAGCATGAGAACAACTGTCACAATTAAATTTAAAAAATTACTGTCAATTTTTAAAAGAATATAAAGAACATCAGAATCAAACATATATTTAAATCTACTTGCATGATACTACTTTTTATTACCATTATTTGAAGCAGAAACATAACAACAAAAAGAAGAAGATGCATGATCTCGAGAAGATTGATTATCCATGTTCAAGTGAAATAATTGTCCTTGTTTATGCCCTTTCCTGATCACCTTCCCATTTTAAAGGTCCTATATAGAATAACTAATAGTAGAAAAATTAACTGAATATTTTTTATCAACTAATTGACTAATAGAAATTAAGTTTGCAGTTAAATTTGGGACATAAAGAGAATTAGAAAGTGGAATGGATTTATTTAGTGAAAGTGTTCCTATGGACTTGATAGGTAATTTTTCTCCATTAGCAGCAATAATAAATTAATTTGGTGGATAAGATTGAATTTTTGAAATATTGTGTTTATGGTTGGATATTTGGTTAAAGTCTGCAGAACCAAGGAACCAAGGAGATGAATGATTGATTTTACCTGATAAAACAGCAAGCAGAAAGGGCAGAGGAAATAACACTTGGTAAAGCTGTTTGTAAGGTAGTTTGAATCATCTGTTGTATGAGTTCTTCATTGATGTTCAAGTTGCTACTAGAGGAACCACCAGCCTTATCATGTTCTTCACTCAAACTGTTGGTGAAAAATGCAGATTGATTTTGTTTGTTCTTTTGCGAGAATCAACAATCAAAAATCACATGTCGCTTCTTCTTACAATAGTTATATTCATTCCTCTTTTTACGATGACATTGTATATGTCCAATGCTATTACAAAATCAACATTGAACTTTGCTATAATCTCCACTTGATTGCTTTATTTGATGCATGCCACAAGAAACTAAAAAAATAATATCAACAAAATTAGTTTTAGTATCCAAAACAGCTTGAGTGCATAGCCTGGTTTCCTCATGAAGAAGATCACCTAAAATTGAATCAATATCTGTTATTTCGTAATTTATTATGTTGGCTCGAATATTCTCATATTCATGTTTGAATTTCATGAGAAACTATAGTACTCTATTCCTGGGGCGTAATAAACAAATAAGATGATTTCACTGTTGCTGAGAAATATGGAGATTCCATTTTAAGTAATGATGTAAAAATGTTCAGAACTTTTTTCTTTTAAACATCATCTTTAATTTGTAGATAAAAAAGGATTGGTGAAAGGATAGTTGAGAGACAGAAGAGAGAGTTCAATACTTGTACCAGTCTTTGTATAGATAGGCATGCTTCAACAACCACTTTAGTGCGAGAAGGAAGTTCTTGCGTCAACTCAGGCAACATAAAGTTCTACCAAGACACAACCAATGGAAACCAACGCTGTGTCTTGGCATCGTCAGGCACCGCCCCGCTACATTTTTTCTCTTAATTTTCTTGTTTTTTTTTTCTTTTTCCTTAAAAAATAAATAATTTAACATATAGTCTTTTTAATTTTATTTCAAAAAATATGTGCACGTAATTCGAATTGAAAAGAAAGTTTTTTTTTTTTAAAAAAAAAAGTGTTTAAATAGAGTAAACAATGAGAGAACAAAATGTATAATGGTTTATAAAAATAAAATATTTATTGTCTAATTTAAAAAGAAAGATAATTTACGTATAAAATAACAATTTTTGAAAACAAAATAATTATTTTACTCTCTCACTCTGATAACCAAATAAACAACAATTAAAAAATAATTTAATATAATAAAATAATAAAAATAAAATTAGTGACTAAAAAAATTAAAACTTAATAAACAATAATTCGGTTTCTATATACATATACTACGTCCTATAGTTATAAGAATTTAGTTTATTATTTTTGAAGGGTAAAAAATAAATAACTACGAAAATACACAATAAAGAAACATGTATAGAAATAACGTAATGTACAACACACAAAATAGAGGTAGAGAAATTCTATATGAACATGGCTTGAAAGATTTATTAATTTATTTAAAAGAAAACGGATTTTGACTCGGGAGTTAAAAGATTTATAATGTTATACAAAATTTAACTAAAATAGTTTTTTTTTTAATGTTGGGTTTCAACAATTATCAGACCCAGGACCAGACCCAGTCACAGGCCCAGGCCCATATCCCAGACCCAAGCCCAAACCCAAATCCAGGCCCAGACCCATGACCCAAGTCCAGAACAAGACCCAGTCCCATACCCCGATCCAAGCCTATGACCCAGGCCCATACCAAGGCGTGAGCCCATACCAAAGGCCCAAATAGGTCTATACTCATTCCCAAATCAGGCCTAGACCTTCTCAGGCCCATACACATACCCTACCAAGGCCCATTACCAGATCTAGGCCCAGACTCAGGCCCAGACCCAGGACCATGACCAGACCATGCCCAATATCTGGCCCAAGTCTAGGCCCAAACTCAAGCCCAGACCCAGGCCCAGACTTAGGCTCATCTTACTACATTAATTACGGCATTTTCAGAAACTATTTTACGCCCATCTCTATGAATTCAAAATAATGAAGTGTACCATTTTCGACATAAAACCTTTTTTCTTCCTCCTATAGTTCCTACCGGCTATCGCCATTATTGACTTGGCTTGACTTGACTTGGAAACTCCTTCCCGTAAACAAGGAAATTAGCAGGTACTTGAGCACTCCGATTCTTATAGCTTATATCCTTGTTTCCACTTCTCTTCCATATAGACAACTCTCGGTAATTTGAACAGGTGCAGGGAAAAATGGCACGTATGGTTCATGATGGTACATTGTGCGTTGCTGTAGGGAAAGATGTCGAAGAAAGCAAGTTGACTCTGTTATGGGCACTGGAGAGTCTCCAAACTAAGAATATTTGTATTCTTCATGTTCATTAGCCTGCTCAGATGATCTGTAAGTTTCTCTACAAATAATACTTCCAGGGTTTATATGCAAATATATAAGTGGGTAATCTCGATGTCAGTGTAGATTTTTATTTCCCTGTATTTTTTATTTGAATGAGAAGTTTTACAGAGATTTCATGAGTTGCGTCAACATTTGATATTGTAATCCGCTTTTTTTTTAGAGTAATGAGAAAGAGAAATTCTATAAAATGCTGTTAATTTGATTTGCTTTTCCTCTTACGATACTTGGTTGATATTCGTAAAAAGTATCTAATGAATTATGAGTTCAATACATCCTGTTTAGTAGAAAGACAGATATTCCTTGCTCATTATCAGACAATCACTTATTCACAAACTTCGTGTGGTGCTAATAGTTTTCATTTTCCGTCTCATAGAAAACCCTTTTCGCTCCGCTTAGCCCTATCCCCCTCTAGGGGTATTTTAGTGATAGGTTCTATAGGTTCCTATTTGGTCAAATATCTAGCGACAAACTCCTATGTTCCTTTCATTATAGTATTTCTGAACAACTTCCTGGATAACAAGCCTAAAGGTTTTTTTATTGATGATATCGATATTGATGCTAGTGACGATATTTATGCTAGTGACGATATTGATGTTAGGAACGATATTGATGATAGTGACGATATTGATCGTGAACTTGATACGGAACTAGAGCTTCTAACTATGATGAATGCGCTAACTATGGATATGATGTCGGAAATAGACCGATTTTATATCACCCTTCAATTCGAATTAACAAAAGCAATGTCTCCTTGCATAATATGGATTCCAAGCATTCATGATCTGGATGTGAATGAGTCGAATTACTTATCCCTCGGTCTATTAGTGAACTCTCTCTACAGGGATTGTGAAAGATATTCCACTAGAAATATTCTTGTTATTGCTTCGACTCATATTCTCAAAAAAGTAGATCCCGCTCTAATAGCCCCGAATAAATTAAATACATGCATTAAGATACGAAGACTTCTTATTTTGGAGATTTATAATTCTTCCGTTTTACTTGACGGAATTTCAATGAATTATACTCACAAGAACCACGAAGTCCTAGCCTTTTCAATACAAAAAGTGAAGTGAAGCATTTAGATCTCGGATTTTTAGCCTATTCTGTTTTGGTAGTTCGACTGTGAAATTTCTTTCTTCTGTATTGTATTTCCGGAATATGAGTGTGTGACTTGTTATAATTGATCCTATTGAGACTACAGAGAAGATGCGGCTGGATCACCTCCTTTTCAGGGAGAGCTAATGCTTGTTGGGTATTTTGGTTTGACACTGCGCCCATGAACTTATTATCCTAGGTCGGAACAAGTTACTTTGGCTAGATAAATATTAGCCATGAAATAATGAAGTCATAATTCATTGGATGATTATATCATTAACCATTTCTTTATTTTGGTGTGAGGAACTTATCATGAATCCACTGATTTTTGCCGCTTCTGTTATTGCTGTTGGGTTGGCCGTTGGTCTTGCTTCTATTGGACCTAGAGTTGGTCAAGGTACTGCTGCGGGCCAAGCTGTCGAAGGTATCGCGAGACAACCTGAGGCGGAAGGAAAAATACGAGGTACTTTATTGTTAAGTCTAGCTTTTATGGAAGCTTTAACAATTTATGGGCTGGTTGTAGCATTAGCGCTTTTATCTGCGAATCCTTTTGTTTAATCCTATAAATTTGAAAATTACGTTTTTTTTTTTCTTATTTTATGGACTGGGACTTGCTCCTTGCTTTTTTGAATTATATCAAGATTTCACTCCTACAATTATTGATTGGGCCGTGCAGAAATATGTTTTTATCTGCTACATTGGAATTCACAATCAAATGTGTCTTTGTTCCAACCGCCGTGTAAGCCCCGTACAGAGGATAGGCTGGTTTACTTGAAGAGAATCTTTTCTATGATCAGACTCGACGATGTCATGTCGTGCATGAGCAGGCTCCGTAAGATCCAATAGAATAAGTGATGTGGCATAATCATAATTCAGATTATGTTTTTAGCTATGTTTTACTTATTTAATAGAATAATTAATAGTTGTAAATGCGTTCATTTCCTCTGCATCGACCCGATTTATAATACTATCAGAGTGAAACACGGGATCTAAAAAAAAGTCGAGGCTAAACTATATTAGTAACAAGTAAACCCTTTGTATGTGAAAAATCTCAATATATTTTTATTTTGGAAATTAAGAGTGAATCGCAAGGTCTGAGACGACCCAGAAAGCACGAAATCATGATCAACTTTGTAAGCTGACTTGGGTATTGAGCATTTACCTGTAAGAATTGAATTCCTCACAATGGCTAGTTGCAACAACTTTGTAACCAGGAATCGGGTAGCTCTTGCGATTGTGGTAGTTAATGAGAATTTTCTGGTGGACGAACTTGGAGAATATGAACTCAGGACAATCAAAGAAGTGGAGAGAAAAATCATGTATAGGATCCTGGACGATTACCTTGACATTTGTCGCCAAGCAGGGGTACTTTTCTTTTCCCAATCTATGAACTATATGTATTGATTTGTTCTCCTGCCTCCCTCTTTCCCCCTAATTGTGAAGATTTACAATGTTATTTCTAAAAGGTGGCTTGTCATGAACCTTATTTCAACAAGTGAATTCTGAAGACAGCAGTGCATATTTTTTTTAAGAAGACTTTGTTTTCAATTTGTTGTTGTGTTGGAGTTTTGTTATGCAAATAGGTAAATCATTGAACAGTTAGTGAGCTAGAAAATTGAACTTGACAAGAATATGCCTTCTCTTTCTCAAACCTAGTCCTCAATGTTCCAATTCTCACAAAATTCTAAATAATGCGGTTCCGGGAGCAAATATGTATATATATATAGTGACTTCAGAAAAACCTCTAAAATAACACGTTTAACAAGTTTCTTGGCCCTCAACTTGCAAAATAGCACTGGTTGGTCTGTGAGTATTTTCCAATGCCTAAGTCATTTTCAGTGTATTTGCTCTCTGAAGGGTACTTTTTTAAATCTGCACTTTTTGTTTCCAATGGTTAATTTTCCTGCTAGGTAAACTACAACTGAAGTGTTAATCTTTTCAGGTCAACTTCAGTTTGATCTGTAAGTGGTCGTGAAATCAACAAAGAATAGCGGTCTTTAAAAATAGGCGGTCTGCTTGTACTTTCGCTTAATCTGGCATTCATGTCTTCTTCTTCAGGTGAATGCGAAAAAACTTCTTATTGAGATGGATGTTGTTGGAGAGGGGATTGTGGAACTTATTTATCAGCATAGTGCGAAGAAGTTTGTGATGGGAGCAGCAGCCAATAAGCACTATTCAGTGTACAAATGAATTAGGAAATGATTTTCATTTAACTTGAAAATCATTGCATTTATTTACTTGTTTTATTTCTATTCCATACCATGGATCTCAACAATAAAGTATTTGCATGATGTGGAGAGGATATTGGAGTGCGGATCTTGTTCAGGTCAATGGATCAGTGAAATTTGACAACATCAGACTCCAAAATGGGCATCCATTTTGTCAATTTTGGTTTATCTGTAGAGGGCATCTTATCCATACATGGTAAATATGTTTTTGCCTGTGTATTTGATGGTTGAGAGATTTATAGGCTGCTGATTGTAGCTGGAGTGCTTTTCAGAAAGAATTTTTTGTTTCTTAATTTCCTTTTTCTGTCTCGTGTCTTCATGTTATTTTTCTAACTTAAGATATTCTATTTCTTGATCTTTAGTTGGGCTCTGTTTTTCTCACAGGAGTGAATGAATATTCTGCCTATATCCGAATATCATCTTTTACATTCATCTAGTACTCTGGTATATATTCAGTCGATACATGTCATAAATTTTAAAATTATTCAGAGTACCGAGAAAGCCGTTTTTCAAAATTTCTTGCTGTGGCTTTTTTCTGGATCTTTTATTTTCTTAAGAAATTTAAATATTTTGTCTATGTCCTGCATGGTGTCCAAAATTTTGCAGGAAGGAGGTGGTGACGATCATTTCTACGAACTCGAGCAAGCTATGGAGGAGGCTATGAAATCCAAAAAAAGAAGCTTTCGAAGAGTCTATCAGACGCACCAGATCTAATAGAAGTCTCCTTGAGGCTACTCGTAAGGTAATCTAGATAATTTTTTCAAAAATTAATAGAGTCTCCAACATATCCTTGTCAATATGCTGCAGCTAAAAGACTAATCCTTTTTTTGCATGTTTTTGCAACATATCAACACGGTGATGCAAATACATGCTGACATGACAATTAATTTATCAACAAAAGTGTAGAACTCCTAGAGAAACTGTAGTACTCTACTCTTATCTCTTTCTTTTTTTAGCTCTTAGTAGGCTGACTTTTCAACAAAGTTATAACTAACTCAGTCCATAATTCCAACAATTCAGCATAAAAATTTCTTATATCCTGATCATTTTGATTAAGTTTAGCAATAGCATATTCAATTTTAAATTGTCTAGCTTTGTTTCTTTGGGAGTACACTTTCTTAAGGCGATCCCATATTGAACTAGCAATACAAAAAGATCTTAAACTTGAAGCAATATCTTTCTCAACATAATTCAAAATCCAATTAATAATTCTAGTATTATTTGCCTTCTATTTTGCTTTTTCTTTATTGTCAAAAGGTTCTGTCAATGATCCCTCTAAAATTCTAAATAATTCTTTTCCTTCTATGATCATTCGAAAACGAAACTTCTAAAAAGAATAGTTTTTTTCATTAAACTTAATAGAAATAATATCATATTCTTTAAAATGTAGGAGATGACAAGAGATAAAGTATAAAGTGCATATGAAAAATAGTTGGAAGTAAAAGACAAGCACCGAAGAACACTATATGATTGCATGCAATAGCCAAGAAGCCAAACCAAAAAAATATTTATGACAAAAAAAAATTTCTGATTATCACAACTTTACAATGATAATAAAAAAAACAAATTGAACAACTTTACTGATACAAAATCTCTTTATATATAAGGAGGAAAAAGAGACTAAGTAGGAAATATACAAATACATGATTATAGAAGCTTATTAAGGAACATAATAGGCTAAAATCATGGAATTAACATCACCAAAATTATAGCTAATTATGTTGACAGATTCAAACATCACTAACCTGTTGAGACTCCATTTATCTCCATTTATCCTTTGATGTATTTAGATCTCTTGACACGATCCTGACATGCTTCCAGAACTTAGTGGATCATTACCCTTGTTCCTTTTTCAATCTATGCTAATTTTTGGGCTTAACTCTTAATCAGTTGAGTTTAACTGGTCGAAAGTTCATAATTAGGTTGTTGGCATATTAGAAAAAGAGATGAGAGGGCAAAAGAGAGAGCAGCATGATGAAGAAAAAAATACTCTCTGAGTTCACTTTTACAGCCTAATGGAATATACACTGCCATTGTACAACAAATGATAGAAGAAAACAAAAACGGTTACATTACAAACAACAAACTAATTTCACCTTAACACAAACTAATCTTAATATTTTCTAATTAATCTTAATACTCCCCCTCAAGATGGAGAGTACAAATTTATTGTTCTCATCTTGTTCAATAAATTTTCGAACTGCGTAGGATGAAGTGCCTTTGTCATTAAATCTGCCAGTTGATTCTGAGTGGATATATGCATCGTCTTCAAGGTACCATCTTGAATCCTTTCACAAACAAAATGGCAGTCAAGTTCAATATGTTTTGTTCTCTCATGATATACTGAATTTGAAACAATGTGTAGAGCTGTCTGATTATCACAGTAAAGTAATGCAGGACCTTGATGTTACACCCTTAAATCTCGTAACAATTTCAGAATCCATACTATTTCGCAAGTAGTGTTGGCTATGGAACGATACTCGGCTTTTGCAGATGATCGAGATACAATTTGCTGTTTCTTTGATTTCCATGAGACTAATGAAGACCCAAGAAAAACACAATAACCAGTTAGAGATCTTTTAGTATTAGGACATGTGCCCCAATCAACATCAAAAAAGGCCTTAATCTGAATGGCAGATGATGAAGGAAAGAAGAGACCTTGTACAGGTGTCCTCTTGATATACTGGAGAATCCGCAAAGCAGCTTGAAGGTGACTGGTCCTGGGAGCAGCAAGAAACTGACTAAGTCTATTGACATAATAGCATATGTCAGGGCGAGAGATGGTTAAGTACAACAATTTTCCAATCAGTCGCCGATAACTTGTGATATCACTCAGAAGTTCTCTGTCATCTTTAGACATCTTAATATTGGGTTCCATGGGAGTAGATGAGGGTTTACAACCAAGATATCCAGTTTCAGTTAACAAATCCAACGCATATTTTTTTTGGTATAAGGTGATTCATGTGTCATTTCTTGTAATTTCAAGTCCAAGAAAATATTGGAGAGTCCCCAGATCTTTCATTTTAAATTTTTGTTTGAGTGTAACTTTGAGTTCTTCGACAGCCTGATCATCATTACCAGCAATAACAATATCATCAACATACACCAACAATGCTAGAAAAACATTACCCTGCTGCTTGACAAATAAGGAGTGGTCACATTGTGACTGATAGAAACCTTCTTGAAGTAATACTTGTGAGAACTTATGAAACCACTGTCGGGAAGCCTGTCTCAACCCATAGATTGACTTGTGTAGTCGGCAAATGGGTTGATGTGGAAGAGTCTCCCCCTTTCGAGGAGAATAGCCTAGAGGAATAGTCATATAAATTTTTTCGTGAAGGTCACCATGAAGGAAAGCATTGGTGACGTCCAACTGAGTCAGACTCCAACCATGAATAACAGCCAGTGAAAGTAAAATTTTGATAGTAACCAATTTTACAACAGGAGAGAAAGTGTCAATGAAATCAATGCCAAATTGTTGTGTGTAGCCCTTAGTAACCCGATAGGCTTTGTATCTTTCTACAGTCCCATCGGCTTGTTATTTAATTTTATAAACTCACTTACAATCAACAGTTTTCTTCTCAAGTGAGAGTGAAACAATAGACCAAGTGTTATTGTTCTCTAAGGCACATAGCTCCACATTCATAGCATTCATCCAAACATCAGACTAGATAGCCTCAGAAAAATTGGTAAGCTCAGTGTGGGAGGAAATGGCACAAATAAAGTTTTGATATTGAGGTGTAAGTTTTGTATAAGTAAGGAATGAGGAAATGGGATAAAGTGCATATGTATCTGTATGGTAGCAGTGATAGTCAGACAAATAAGAAGGTGGTCGTGTTCCACGCAGAGGGCGAGATGATAGTGTTTGGGAAGACTCATGCAGTGTATGAAGAGAAACTGATGATTGTGTAGGTGTATGGAGAGGAAGAGATAAAACACGGTCTTGAAAAAGGTCATTGTGAATAGGACTAGGTGAGTGGGATGAAAGAAACGGAAAGATATATTCATGAAAAATGATGTTACAAGAGATGATGATTTGATTGCTCTCGATGTCGAGAAGTTTGTATCCTTTGTAACCCGAAGGATAACCGAGGAAGATACAAGCCTTAGAACGATGTGAAAATTTATGACGATGACTATCGAGAGTAGAGCAGTAGCATAGACAACCAAAGGTACGCAAATGATTATAAGATGGTTTTTTGTGAGTTAATAGTTCAAATGGAGTTTTATTAGACAACAAGGGGAAAGGTGTACGGTTGATTATGTAAGCAGCAGTCAAGATGCAATCGCCTCAATAGACAATGGGAACATGGATTGAAACAGTAAGGCACGTGCCACATTTAAAATGTGTTGATATTTGCGTTCGACAACAGAGTTTTGTTGGGGAGCCTCAACACATGAATGATAAGAAACAATGCCTTTTGACACGAAAAATAAATGAAAATTCAACTCATGCACATTGTCAGATCTCACATATTTAATGGGAGTTTTATATTGTGTAAGGATGAGAGTATAAAAGTCAGGAAAAACGGTAAGAATTTCGGACTTTTGACGAAGGAGATACACCTAAGTAGTTTGAGTGCAATCATCAATAATTGTAAGAAAATATTTATATCCCTCGATAGTGGGTGTAGAAAAGGGACCCCGAATGTCGACGTGGATTAAATCAGATGGATGGTCAGATAATTTATTTTTAGAAATAAAAGACAATTTACGTTGTTTAGCCAAATGACAAATTTAGCAATGAGAAATATTCGAAATCTGTAAATCTTTATTAATATACTGAAGTTTTACATAGGAAGGATGACACATTCTAAAGTGTCATAGGCTACTTTTAGAGTTAGTGAAAATATAATTAACAGCGAGAAAAGGAAAATATATAGTAATTAAGTAGTAGAGGTTGCCAATGCGTCTACCCTTCCCAATCAACAAGTCCCGAGTGCGGTCCTGGATGACACAAGAATTAAGAGAAAAATTAACCGTACAGTTGTCGGTGAGGAGTACATTTCCAAGTTGATTGACTAGCACTAAACTACTATTTGGTAAAGTGACTGGGATGGGTGCAACATGTTTAAGATTTGTGAAAAGGGTGGGTGTACAACATATGTGATGTGTGGCTCCAGAGTCAATGATCCAATATTTAGAGGTAAGTGTGTGTGAAATTTGAAAGGCAGAAGGGTGTGGAGGATATACCTGCCGCATGAAGATCAGAAGTAGTGTGATTGGTGGGGTTAGAGAGGCTGTTCGGTGAGATGGTGGAGCTCGAGTGGTGGAGACGTGCACTTAGGTGGGAAATAATGTTCTGAATTTGCGATGTGCTTAAATCATCGAGAAGTGCAGCGGAATTAAGTGCCGGTAAGCAGGCATCGACGGAGGCAATGAAATTCTGCGCTGGTCACGCAATCGGGTGTGTGCCCGAGGAGGAAGAAGACCTGTGTTCTGGAAAAAACTCTTCGTGGGCCAAGGCTTGGTGGGCAAAAAAAAAACTGGGCCTGGATTGAGGGCCAGTTGAATTAAATGATCTGGTTCCAGGAGTGGGCCGAGACTGAGCTGAGGCGTTGCGGGCTTGGGCTTGTGTTTGGACATATCCATCATTAAAAATAGGTGAGTGTATTTTAGGCTTGGGTTTGAGGCCCGGTGGGTAGCCATGCAGACGGTAACACCTGTCCACAGTGTGGCCCACAAGTCCACAATGTGAACAAGTGGGTCTTCTCCTATCTTGAGTTAGGGCAATGGAAGAACCAGACCCTTGAGCCGTTTCTGTGTATGCGTCGAAGTCGATTGCACGGTGCCGCTCTTCTTGCACCACCAGCGAGAAGGCCTTCAAAATGGATGGGGAACATTCCATCATCAGAATTTGGGCCTTAACAGCAGCATAGGAAGGATTCAATCCCATTAAAAAGGTCATGACAAACTCTTGCTCCTGATAATCATTCCACGCCTTCATGTTTCCACAATGATAGGTTGGAGCTGGTTGATAAGTTTTGATTTCGTCCCAGATTGTTTTCATCTGCGTATAATATGCGTTGATGCTGAGTGACTCTTGAGCAAGGTTGTTCATGCTCTGTTTCAGTTGGTAGATAAGCGGCGCATTGCTCTACTGATAACGAAGTCGCAAATCGGTCCAGATGGATCGTGCACTTTCATGGTATAACAAGCTATCGGCTATCTCCTTTGTTACAGCATTCAGCAGCCAAGAAGTTACCATGCTATTACAACGTGACCAAGCTGCAGCAGTGGAGTCGGTGTTGCTCGGTTGATCGTAGGTTCCATCTATGAAACCCAATTTATTTTTGGCGTTCAGTGCTATTCTGACTGCTCTCTCCCATGTGTTGTAATTGTTGCCATTGAGAAGATTGGATACCAAGACTAAACTGGGATGGTCGACACTGTGAAGGAAGAACGGGTTTTGGGGGTCATCTGATTGCTCTCTAGCCATTGAAGATTAAATGTTTGAAGCTCAATCACTGAGCTAAGGATGTTTGATTAATTAATCCGCTCTGATACCATGTTAGAAAAAGAGAAGAGAGGGCAAAAGAGAGAGCAGCATGATGAAGAAAAAAATACTCTCTGAGTTCACTTTTACAGCCTAATGGAATATATACTACCATTGTACAACAAATGGCAGAAGAAAACAAAAACGGTTACATTACAAATAACAAACTAATTTCAGCTTAACACAAACTAATCTTAATATCTTCTAATTAATCTTAATATGCAAGTGATGAAGGTATCCCATATTTGAATTCTGATGTATTAAATCGACAATGGTGGGCCAGGCTTGGGAGGGCATGTCCTGATGTCACTATCAAAAATGTGATGAGGAGGATGATAATGGTGTGGTTTGATTGCTTTTAGTGGAGTTTGTACGGGATTAGGATCTCGAGTATATATATACATATATAAAGCCCTAACAATTCAATAGAATACTTCAACTATCTTGTACTATGTTTATAAATTTGAGATAAGTGGCATTTAAGAAAAGTGAATGAAGGGACTTGAACAGTTGTTGAAAATTTTCATTCAATTTAAATACTAAAAATATTATAAAAACTAATTTTAAATAAAATTAAAAAGAAAATAACTATTTATTATGACAAAAGAAAATATGCATTCAATAATTCAAGTTTGAGTTGAATATTTAAATTTAAGTTCTCCATTTGTATCAGAGAAGAATTCAAATTAAATTTTAAATCGAATTTAAAGCACAACTTAGTTTGTTCAGAAAATAAAATTTGAATTCTTAGAAGTGGAACTGAATATATGTGTGTTTGTGTATATGTATATATATATATATATATCAAAGTTAATTAATATATATATATATATGTATGTATGTATGGATGTATGTATATTGGTTAAAACTCGTTCTTCTTCTAAATCCCTCACGAAAGAAAGAAAAAATTGTTTTCATTTTCATCGACCATTAATTAACCTAATTAATTTCAGAAGCATTTTTAATAAATAATGTCTTATCTAACGTGAATAAGTTGGAATTTTCCCTCATTTTGCAGCTAACAGACGATTCCATGCACGGATCTCAGTAGAGAAAAGAAGCAGAAGGCAAAAAGCCATTCCTGGCTTCGAGTATTTCCATGGCTTAAAGCTACGTGTGAGTTCATCTCATCAAACATCGCCACCTCATCTAGCACGCTCTCGCCATGCAAGCCCTTCAAATCTTCTTTATATACCCATCAGTACCCCCCCCACCACTCCATTTCCGCCCATCCATCAGTTAATATACAAATCAATCATCATCGTCACCATCTTCAATGGCGCCGAAGCACACTCTCCTCTTTGCCACCTTCGCTCTCTTCCTGCTTCTCGCCAAAGCCTCCACATTCGACCTCCAATACGACTTTGAGGAGGATGACGAGAACCAACAACAACCACGACCGCAGAGATGCCAGCGAGAGTTCATGAGGCACCAACAACTCAGAGCTTGCCAGCGATTCATCAGGAGACAAACCTCGCAGGGACCTCGCCTCGAAGATGAATTAGCACTCGATGATGAAGATGAGGAGAATCAGCAGCAGCGTGGTCGACAAGACTTCCGGATATGCTGCCAACAGCTGAGGAACATTGACCCACAATGCAGGTGCCCGGTGCTGAGACGCGCGGTGAGAATTCAGCAACAGAGAGTACAGGGACAACAGGGACAGCAGCAGGTGAGGAGGATGCACCGTATCGCCAGCAACATTCCCAACATGTGCCAGTTGCAGCCTAGCTTCACTTGTCCCTTTGGCCAGCAATTGGTGTAAACCTCTCCGTCTCTCTCTCTCTCTCTCTATATATATATATGGATATGTATGTAGAGGGCGGCCATGTATGTATAAGCATGAATGAAATAAAGAAGTTCAGTCCTTGTTCTTGCGGTTTAACCTCAGAGATTAGGCGGGAGAGAAGATAGTGGGTGTAAAAGCACATTAGTGGTTCTTTCTCACTGTGTGATTTTCACTTGAATAAAATTAATCCCAACTAATGTTTTTGCCGTGATAATCCATGTTGTGTTCCTCTGAAAACAAACCTTTAAATTTTTTAGATAAAATGAGGCCTTGCTAAATTGCTAATTTTACGCTGTGATTAAGCAAATAATATGACAAAAACAAATATAACACCAAGAAACTACCCAGTATTTAAACGTAGAATACCAACAAAGGCATCTATGAAACCCGAATTCAAGTTAAGCATCACTCAAATGTAGCCAAAATACAAAATCTCCGTACTAAGATGAACCCTAAAAAAATTGTTGGATCTCGAACAAGAAATATAATTAATAATTGTAAAATTTATTTACGTAAAGTAATATTAATAATATCAAGTTAATTAACGCACAAACAACTAAAACAATAGTAGAAAAATAGCTGTAAAATAAAAAAAAAAAAGAATTTTAGGCCAAATGTTAAATTTCGAATTATTTACTGCTAACGAAAATAAGTATAAGATAATCTACCGAGAATAAATTTAAAATAAAAAAATAATTAAACATTGATGTTTTTAAATTCATTGAGACGATCCCCACACACACTTTCGATAACTTCGTGGATCGGTATCCTCTTTCCTTTTTCATCCATACTTCATCTCAAATCTTTCTTTTACTGCTTCCACAAACTAATTCGTGTTAATTTTTGGATTCAACCCTTAACCTATTTATTTGAATTGGTCGAAAATCGATAACTAAGTTGTTGGCAATCGAAGAAGGTATCCGACATGTGAATTTGAATCTACTGAATTGAGAAGACATGAATGGTGAATCTTGTGGACAAGGCTTGGGAGGGCATGTCCTGATGCCATTATAAAAAATGTGATGAGGGCGATGACAATGGTGGTTTGGTTGTTTCGTTTGTATTAGGATTTATAGGAGGTGAAGATAACAAGTAAGTTTGCTGACAAGGAGAAGAATGAGTTGAATATTTAAATATCTAAATTTAAAAATTAAATTTAAAGCCCAAATAAATTTGTCCAGATAAAATTTGAATATTCAAAAGTAAGCTCAAGAGATATAAAAATTTTGAAGTAAAATTTTATAAGTATATCTAATATACATAGTTGAACAGATTATATATTTTAATAAAATCTAAAAATTTGATTTATTAAAATAAATCAAAGTTTTTCTTATGTAATGTTGATTTAGCATTTAAAAAGCAGGCAAAACCCAAGAAAATTAACATGCAAATGAAAGAATTAACAATTGCTATATTATTAACTCACTAAATATATATATATATATGTATATATTTTATAGAAGTTAAATAATATTAATATTCCACCCAAAAAAAAAAATGGTGTGTGCACGGATCTCCAAGGTGAAACCAGTAGAAAAAAGAAGCAGAAGACAAAAGCCATTTTTGAGTTGGCGTATTTGCATGGCGTAAAGCTACGTGTGAGTTTATCTCACCAAATATCACCACCTCATCTAACACGTTCTCGCCATGCAAACCCTCCCAATCTTCTTTAAATACCCATCAACTCCCCTCGCTCCAGTTCACCCCTCCATCAGTTATAATACAAATCAATCATCATCAATGGCGTCGAAGCTCACTCTTCTCTTCGCCACCTTCGCTCTCTTCTTGCTCCTCGCCAAAGCATCGAGATTCGACCTGCAATACGACTTCGAGGAGGATGAGGAGAATCAACAACAGCAACAACAACAGAGATGCCAACGGGAGTTCGCGAGGCACCAACAACTCAGAGCTTGCCAGCGATTCATCAGGAGACAAACCACGAGGGGACCTCGCCTGGACGATGAATTGCTACTCGATGATGAAGATGAGGAGAATCAGCAGCAGCAGCGTGGTCAACAAGACTTCCAGATATGCTGCCAACAGCTGAGAAACATTGACCCACAATGCAGGTGCCCGGTGCTGAGACGCGCAGTGAGAATTCAGCAACAGAGAACGCAGGGACAACAGGGACAACAGGGACAGAAGCAGGTGAGGAGGATGTACCGCGTCGCCAGCAACATTCCGAACATGTGCCAGTTGCAGCCTAGCGTCACTTGTCCCTTTGGCCAGCAAATTTGGGAGTAGACCACTCTCTCTATATATATATATATGTATATACATGTAGAGGGCGGCCATGTATGCAGACGATCCATCTATGTATAAGAATGAAAGAAATAAAAAAAGTTAAGAGTCCTTGTTCTTGCGGTTTAGCCGCAGAGATTAGGCGGGAGACAAGCTAGTGGCCAGATGCAAAGGCTTAGCACATTATCGTGTGTGTTTGTGTGTGTGTGTTTTTTTCCCACTGTACTTTGTCTATAATAAAAGCCACCCTTTTCTAACTTTGAACTCCACAAATACGCAGATACTCCCATATATATATATATATATCAAAATGGTAAAATGGGAAACCGACAGAAGCAGATAATAGTTCAATAATGTTTCTCTTAACATGTATGTTGACTACTAATAATCATTAAAAGTTTTCAGCAGTAACATCTAAAAATTGACAAGCTTCACCTGTTCAATTGGCGCAACTCTCCTCTTCTCCATGATTCTAAAAGTTACAGTGGGTCAACACTTGAACCATTTCTTATTCCAGTGATAAGCTCGTATGCGTCTTGAGGATGAAAGAAGTAGAGTTACCACTCTCGTTATATTGTTAACAAGATGAACATTGTAACGGCTTCAGAAATATTAAAATGAAATGAGTATTTAAATATATCAAATGCGGAAGCGAGGTCAAAATTTCAGTTAACATCCCTTATACGAAAACTAAAAACGTACTTAAATTATAAAAGGTTAAACTAACTAAAAAAGAAACTTGAAAAACAAAGCTATGAGCATGACTACAGAGTCTCTAGGCATCCCCTTCGTCGTCCTCCTGCGGAACGGGCTCGGGAACCATGTCTTCCTAATCTGAAATGGTTAAATAAGGAGTGAGCTACACTAATCCAGTAAGAACATCACGATATCTCACCGTCACGGAGGTAAAGGTGGGTAGAAAACACAAAAAGATCAATGGAGCATAATTTACAACAAACTCGCTTATTAACATAAAAACCTTTTCCATCCACTTACCTCGGTGGAATTTATGAAAACAATATAAGAAAACAATAATATTATCATAATCATGGAATAATATAAGTTGTAAAACATAACACTTATCACGCCTCTTGTAATTCAATCATTGTACAACATATCTTTTTCTCATTTACCAGCCTACTAGTATCCGTGGGGGTCCATAGGGGTTCCGCTACCCGTTAACCTTTAACATTCATAATCAGTTTCCAGGGCCGTCCCCATACCCCGTCTGGTATGGGCGCCAAAACCATAAACCTCAATACCTCGTCCGGTATGAGGGTGAAACGGGCCGTCCCCATACCCCGTCCGGTATGGGCACCAAAACCATAAGATCTCCATACCCCGTCCGGCATATGAGACCACAATCCCGGTAGAGTTCCCTACGGACCCGGTCCGTCCACCATCTCCCAGAATATCTAGTCAGGCTGACCCCCATAATACAATTATCAGTCTACACAATCTTTCATTTTCCTTTTCCTCAGTCAGCACCATCAATTCACATTTAAACAAGCAAATCGTAATTCATGCCAAACAGACAACATACAGTATCAGTTTTTCAGTCATTCAACCCATGATTAATAAAAACGTAGTATATGCACACAAATCTGTAAAATGAACACATCAAACCTCATTTTGTATTTAAAGCTGTAAACATGCCAAATAACAGTAAATCACCAATCACACTAGACTCGGGCTCCATTAGCCACGTTAAACAATTTCACACATTCGTTAATTCAAGGAATACCGTTTTATCATTTTGAACTTTAATACCGTGATAGGAAATAGGGTGAGGGGTCCTTACTCGTTTCGGGGTCCGAACACGGCTTCACAGTGCGCTTGCAGACTGTCCCTAATTTTCCCTGAATTTTCCTCGGGGAACTGAAACGCACTACTGGTACCTGCACGTGTTCCAAAAAAACCCAAATTAGGCCCAGGGCCTCTTTCGGCCCAAATCGTAACTCCGGCACGGCGGCTCCGCCGTGCTCCGGCGACGGCGCCGCCGCTGGCGGCGGCGAGTCGCCTCGGGTTGGCTGTTTTCGGCCGAATTCGGCCACACTCCCATCAGTCCCTGTGAGAAAACAACCCTAGGGCCCTCGGGGGGCCAAAAAATCACAGAAAAACGGAGCTTACCGGCGGCGGCGCTCTCGGGTGCGGCGGCTCTCCGACGAGGTTCATGTTTTGGTGATTCGGCTCCGGTCAACCTGTAGAGAAAAAAATGGTGATCACGGTGATATAAAAATTGCATCAAACGGAGGCCGGGAAGGGCCTCATCGGAGGCAAAAACCGAGAAGGAGCACGGCGGCGCCACTGGGCTTCGGCCGCGTATTCCGGCCGTTTGGCCGGGATTTTGGCTCCGATTTGGCCACAGGAGGAATCAGCGTAGAAAAACGAGTCGGGGGTACGAAATTTACCTCGATCGGCGGTCGGAAGTTCCTCCGGTACGGCGGCGGGTGGCGGCGGCCGGCTTCTGGTTCGTCTTCTCCGGCGAGCGGCAGGCGGCTAGGGTTTGTGGTCTGGTGTGGGGGTTCTATTTATAACCCCTTGCCTTTTGATCTCAGCCGTCCATTTCGTTTTAATCTGGGCCGTTCGTTTTTGATTGAATCTGGGCCGTCCGTGCGATTGAATCTGGGCCGTCCGATCGCGCGATTGATCTGGGCCGTTGGATCGCACCCACGCGGATCGCCAACGTGGCTCCTTTTCGGAGCGACGTGGTCTTGCCACGTGGCAGGCCCCGGTTGGCCGGGACTGCTGACCGGGCCTACTGACGTGGCTCTCTCTCTCTTTTTTTTTTTTTTTTTTTTTTTCCTCCTCCTTTCCGGGTGCTACAAACATAGGCTGCCGTGAGGGGAAACCTTAAAAAATGACATAGCTACAATGTGAGAGAAGGCAACATTAGAAACTCAAATTTACTGGCATCACTAAATCTATTTGTATGAAAAGAAAATAGATTAGTCTAGCCTAAACGTAAACTCAAAGACCCAAACCAGATCAGTCTACAAGTCCAAATTTATTCAAATGAGCCCATTTGGCCCAAATCAATGAACCCAACCCATCCAGAGAATAGAACCCATAACCTGAGCCCACTCCGTGACCCAATAGCTCAGTTTTCTTCCCTCAAACGACACCGTTTTAGGGAAGATACTCTTTGTCTTCTCCGGGCATCAACCGCGACAGAGAAGAGGAGGGAATATAATTTTTTGTCTTCCTCCCACGTTCAATATAACACACACACACACATATATATATATATATATATATAAAAAGTTATTGACTTAGGCAGAAGAAAGACACGTAAGGAAACAGGAAAAAATAGGGAAAGGAAATCTATTTGTCAAGAAAATATTTTCCTATACATACAGTTAATTTCCACTATACTTAACTTTCCTCTATAACGTTATACTTAGTATTTCTCTTTTGAATTATTTTCTTTTTCTGTATTATGTATATACCTAGTGTAACTTTATATAAATGCTCAAATGATTTACTTTGTTGAATTTTACCAAAAAATATTAAGAGTAGAAACAATGTTTCAGCAAGTTCATGTAAATATAATATTAGTGTTGATTTTAAGCTTGGCAACAATTAAAGCAGCAAGTCATCGTTTACCTTCCTGCCCTGCTTCTGTAGATGTCACTCAATACGGAGCTGTAGGAGATGGAGATACAGATGATTCCCAAGTAAGTAATATACGTATATATTACTACCATATGCATATATGTATGTATTTAACCTTTTCTATTTTGGGTCATGCAAGCATGAAGTTTTAGTTTTGCTTTTGACACACTTTGACATTATTCTAGATATATGTATGTGTGTGTAGATGGAGTGAATGAACTCGTGCGTGTATATATATATATATATATATATATGTGTGAATATGTATATATCTGAAGTATTGACGTGAAATATATGTAAAGGCTTTTCTCAGGGCCTGGACAGCTATTTGTCACTGTCGAAACGGCGAAGCTCCAATCATGGTAGTACCAGCAGGCAGAACATTCTTGTTGAAACCAGTGGATTTTCAAGGTCCATGCAAACCACCCTCCATTAATGTTCAGGTACTTTATACTAAACTACTTAATCCAAGGATTTCAGTACTTTATACTAAACCTGTTTATTTGAATTGGTCGAAAATCTAAATGGGCTTAATTCATTTTTTTTCGAATTTAATTACATTAATCGTTCATATTCTTTCAAATAATTTTAATTTAAATATACAATTGTTAAAAACTGATTGGTAAATTTGATTGATCAAGCCAGAGTAATTGTGGGGATGATCAATTTCTTGAATTAGTTAGCAAAAAGCATGAATAATTGTTGAATGAGGTATGTATATATATGTGTATAAGTTATATATATTGATAATATTATAAACAGATAGAAGGGAATATAGTTGCTCCCAGAAACCCTGGAGAATGGGAGGGGAGAGATGTTCAGCACTGGCTGGAATTCTCAGATGTGAATGGACTTCTTCTCAGTGGAAGTGGAGTCATTGATGGCCAGGGTTCTCATTGGTGGCTCAATCCTCAGAGAACCAGACCTATTGTATGCTTTTCTTTCCCCCACTCTTTACACGGCAGTTATTAGCAATTAAAATTTGAACATTAGTTAATGATATAGTTTTAATTAAATGAAACTATAATTTTATATAAAAAAATTTATATAATCAATGAAACTATAGTATAAAATAAATTGCAGGCATTGGCGATAAAAAGTTGCAACAATGTGGAAATAAGAGGATTAAAAAATGTGAACAGTGCATCCAGCCACATGCACATAGGTGGCTGCAACGGTGTCATCATCTCTGATACACACATCTCAGCTCCTGGCTCAAGCCCTAACACCGACGGCATTGACATCGGCTTCTCCACTCACGTTTATATCGCTAATTCTCTCATTCAAACTGGTAATTTCATTCAATCTTTTTATAAAATTTGTATTCATTACGCAATAATAATAATAGTAATGATGAAAATCTTATTACCAGTAGTTTTAATTAAATACTAATTCATTTACTAAAATGGTTTTACAGGCGACGATTGTATTGCCATTGGTGATGGCTCTTCCTTCATCACCATTTCTGGCATTACTTGTGGACCAGGCCATGGTATAAGGTAACTAGTTCTTCTCAATTACTTTCACTGTTATTAGTAAACAATATATGAATTTTTATCAAGTAAACATTCAAATAAGTACAGTATTGGAAGCTTAGGAGTAAACGGCGAGAATGACAAGGTGGAAGAAGTACACGTCTGTAATTGTACGCTTCAAGGAACTTCAAATGGAGCAAGGATCAAAACATGGCAGGTCCATACATATATATTCACTTTTTACCTCATAATATACACATAAACACACCCACACACATATATAAGAAACCCATATCTTAATGATCTATATATTTATATATATATATATATATGTATGTATTCAAATAGGGAGGGTCTGGATATGCAAGGAAGATTTCTTTTGAAGACATCCAAATGGATGGAGTTGCCAACCCAATCCTCATTGATCAATATTATTGCCCTAATCAACCAGTTCCATGCAAAAATCAGGTCAATTCATTTCAAATTTTTATTAAATATTTTCATTAATTTTTAAAGAAATTATTAATTGATCAAATATGATACGTATATATATATATATATACATATATATAGAAATCAGCAGTGAAAGTGAGTGATATATTATACAACGGCATACATGGTACATCGAGCACAAAGGAGGCAATTGTATTAAGATGCAGCCAAAGTATAGGCTGTTCCAACATTCAACTCATTAACATCAATTTAGCCTCACTTGACTCTGCCACACCCACTACTGCTTCCTGCTTCAACGCCCATGGCACCACCACCGCCCTCTCTACCCCGCTGGTCGCATGTCTTACGCCGCTCGATGCTACCACTAACAACGCTCGTTCGCAGACCACAGCCTGCACAGCCCAACCACCGCCGATGATTGGGTTTCAACCTGATTACAATTATTCAGGCGTCAATTTTTCACTTCCGATCCTATCTTATTTAATTGTAACTTATATTTTTTATTATATTTGTTGCTACTAGTTTATTTTAAAAAAATTATTTTGTCGTAAATTAATTTGTTAATATTATAAATTTTATTTATTCTTTACATAATTTATACTATTATTAACATATAAAATTATATAGTTTTTAATTAAAAAATTATATATTTTAATTATTAAATAATAATTAGTTAGCTGAAAAATAAGCTAAATTTATCAAATCAGCGTGACCTGACCTTACCTTTCCAAAAACACACACTGTTTGTCTTTTGCCACCCGACAATTCTCAGATTTTCTCGGTAATTGTCTCTTATTTCACGCCATCGGAAAAACCGTCTGCGTCGGCCAGACCACCCACTACTCTTCCTCTGCATGGGGAAGAGACCGCCGTTCGACGTGGAGGCGGGTCCCCAAAAGTCGCGACCGCCACGACCACCTCCGCCACCGTTGCCTCCGGCTCCGGAGCCCTGGATGCCGTGGCTTGTCCCCCTCATCTTCCTCGCTAATCTCGTCGTCTTTGCTTATTCATTGTACATAGACAATTGTCCTTCTGTGCACGTACCTCACAAATGCCTTCTCTACGATTTTCTCGGCAGGTTTTCCTTCCAACCCTTCAAGGAAAATCCTCTTTTTGGACCTTCAATGTCTACGTATGATTTCTTCTTCTTCATATTTTCTGTTTCTTGAGGATCTAAACGACGCCCTTTTCTTTTAATAATTCCATTCTCTCAAAAATTAAATTAAATCTAACATAATAACCAATGTTTTCATGTTAGTCTTAAAATGGGGAAATTTATAATTTCTTATGGGTTCAAATTGTATAAAATCTATTTAACTCGTAGCTGAAAAATGTTAGATGTACGTTTCCTGAAGTTTTACTTATTCTCTATGCATTCCATCAAAAGTGAATGGGCTTTTGGAATTCTTGATTATCCGTTTCGAATTTGCAAGAACAATCCAAATGGTAGGTAGGAAGAGCCAGAAAGAACAGAGTAGAAAATAATAAAAGCCTCAACCTAAATTAAACAAAAATATGCTGCAAATATTGTAGTAGTCAGTAAGTTGGTGGTATATGTTGATGTTTGTCAGGCTGAGAGATCTAGGAGCACTTGACCAGGGACTTGTACAATCAGGTCAAGCATGGCGTCTTTTGTCTTGCATTTGGCTCCATGCCGGACTTATTCATTTGCTTGCAAATATGTTGAGCCTCCTATTCATCGGAATCCGGCTTGAGCAAGAATTCGGATTTTGTAAGAACTTCTTCTAGTTATGTAAGTAAAAAATCAACATTAGTACGGGCTGATCCTCAAACTCCTTTGTATCTCAATTTTGACAGTGAGAATTGGACTTTTGTATGTGATTTCTGGCTTTGGTGGAAGTTTGATGTCTTGTCTTAACCAAAAAAGGGAAAGAACAACCATATCAGTTGGAGCATCTGGTGCACTATTTGGTCTGCTAGGAGCTATGCTATCTGAGCTCATCACAAACTGGACTATCTACGAAAACAAGGTATCTAATTCCATAAATGTTAAAATAAATATCTATTCTCTTTCTGGTATAAGAGGCTTCCTAATTGTTATAGTCTATTCAGTGTGCAGCACTTACCACCCTTATTTTGATTATCGGCCTAAATTTGGCTGTTGGTTTCGTCCCACATGTTGATAATTCGGCACATATTGGCGGATTCCTCACAGGATTTCTTCTTGGATTTGTCCTTCTAGTCCGTCCTCAATATGGGTATGTAAGCCGCAAGCAGATTCCCGCTGGGTATGAAGTCAAGCGCAAGAAATCCAAGTACAAGTGTTATCAGCACATATTGTGTGTTACCGCTCTCGTAATCTTAATTATAGGGTACTATTCTTGCTCTTTTACCACCTGCAAAAACTTCGTGGTAATACTAATTCTTACAAGTTTACCCAACTTCTGCAATTTGGCAGGTTTGCACTTGGATTACAGCGCGCACTCCATTCCCATGAAACTGTAAAAATTGTATCATACTTTTAAAGAACTTCAATTAGAAGACTGTTCATATCCGTTTGACTGCCCTCATCTTCATGAAAAGTAAGGGTAACACCAGATCATCATAATCCATAGTATGCATCTCATTATACTTATATCTAATCAGTTATATGTGCTAATTCGATATGGATGCAGGTTTTTAATTTTGCAAATAACTAGATGCTAGATGTAAGCTAATGGATATATTCTTTATTTCAGAAATTTTTCTGGTCTATTCTCCCTTCCAAGTCATGTAACTGCTGCTCTAGTGCGGGAATACAGAAACAGAAACCTGAATGGCAAAAGCATCTATAGACAGGAATATGTTTTAACTTGCTAAGATTAATATTTATCCTCTAGTAGCACTATCTAAAGAAACATAGAAAACGGTGTTAAACTACAGCTGTTATTTTATTTAAACTTCTCCTCCCATCTTTTACAAAAGGCAAGAGTTGTAAAGTTGCATCATCACAGGATTGTTTGCAGAAGATACGGAAATTGATTTGTGTTTGCTCTGTTTTATATGTATTACAGCATACTTCTGTCAAGATATCTGGGTAACTGACCACAGTGAAGATGGTGAATTCAGTTTCTATATCCTCTCATATCAATAAATTACAGAAGGTTTACCTTGAGTATTTTATAATGTGTAAGAGATTCATAGCTCGCAAGAGTCTGATCGACCAAACATAGCATAACGATTATTTGCAACATTGTCATATACAAAATCTCTCATAAACCTGCATCAAATTGAAAGAAGAATCACTATGTCAAACCCATGTTAATGGGCTGTGGACGTTGGTTAAAAAGGAGAAGGTACAGAAACAACTTACAGAGGAACGAACTGTAGAAAGAATGCAAGTTGGGGAAATGGTAAGTTGATGTATTCCATTATTTTCAGGACAGCCTCTGACTTGATATAAGATCTGAAATCCACCAGGTAGTATTAGTTTCTTTTTGCAAGCTCATTCACTTACATGGGAAATATCATATGATGAACACATAGAGAGAGATATATACAATAGAATAAAACCTTTATTGTTCTTATAAAAATTGTAGAGATCAATTTTAACTCTTCGGGAAACAGAGAAAGAAGGCAATAAATTTCAGATGATTAATTCAGTATTCATGTTCTTTCAACATCACTTTGAAATCAAGCTGGAGCAGTAGCTAAAGCCAAGACCAGTAGGGCAAAGAAATCAGAAGAAACACACCTATCCTTTTCAACAAGTACAACACTGGAAATATCATCAGGAGCTCTACCTGATCTCCTCAATAATTTCTTGCCTGCTTCACTCTGGAGAGCTTCAAACCTTATTCTCCTGTGAACAGTTACACAATGAGGATTTTTCACAATATTTAATGTCCAACATCACAGATCCATGATGACCCACCAAAAGATTCAAAAGTTAAAAACAAAAAATAAAAGAGAGAGAACAGAAAGAGAGAAACCGAGAAATCACAGACCTATTACGATCATTATCACGCACGAACGTCACACCTCCATTACATAAGTTGCAAACGCCTGTCAAATCAATACTCCCACAAATTCATCAAAGTTCCAAGGAAGCATTTAGCACTAAGTATAATCAATCCACAAATTCATAAAACTTTTCTCTACATATATATTCAATTGTCAAATAAATTATTTGTGAAGTAAATTTTACCATCGAATAGCATGATAGGCCTGGAATCTTTCTCGAAAAAGCTTGCAGTTTCTTTCACCCAATCCACCGTACTGCGTTGAGGAGGGGAAAGAGTAGCTAACGTCGAAATTCTCTTTCTAACTCGTGCTGTGGGCGGTTTCGATACTACTAATCGCGCGCGCACAGGTGGAGCGAGAAGCGGCGCCACCGCCATGAATTTCAACCCGCCACCGGAACGATGACAACTGAGAAGTGAGGAAGCATAAGCGCCAATCGTTCAAAATGGTAAACGAGTTTGGTATATGAAATTACAGAAATGTCCATCTGTTAGTTGATTAATTTCATGAAGACGAGTGTGGTGTTTTGGTAATAAAAGATAACTCTCGGTCAAGGGCAGTTGCTTTTTCCTGCTTACGTGGCTCTAGTAGAAAATCGCCACGTGGTTACTAAATATATCACTAGCCCCGCCCTTGATCTGAAAATATCGGGGTGGCTCTCATTTCTTTTATTATTTTTTTTTATTAATACTATTTTCTTCTAGAAATATATCTTTACTATAAATTTTCTAAAATTTTATAAAATACATATTTTCAAAAAAAAATAACGATCATATGAATTAAATTTATAATAATTAAATAAAATATATATTTACATTATTTGAGTCGAAATGTAGAAAAAGCATAGCTAGAAATGATGACCTTCAATAGGTCCTCTTTTAATTTTTAAAGCATTTTAATATTTTTAAATTAAAAATACCAGTCTCGTGATAATTATAAAATAATAATATAAATTGTTGTTAATTCTAAAAAATCCTACTAATTAATTACAAGAAATAAAATTCAAAATACCAAATTAGGAAAGTAAAAAATCAGAAAACCATTTTTACAATTAAGCATATGTTTTTTTGCCAATGGTAACTCTGCAAATGATCAGGTCATTTTAAGGTTATAATGTAATAAGAAGATAAATGCAGGGGGCTTTTATTATATAAATGCATGCAGCAAACCATACACACACGATAATGTGCTTTTACACCCACTATCTTCTCTCCCCCCTAATCTCTGCGGCTAAACCGCAAGAACAAGGACTCAACTTCTTTATTTCTTTCGTGCTTATACATACATGGATCCTCTGCATACATGGCCGTCCTCTGCATATATATACATATACATATATATATAGAGAGAGAGAGACGGAGAGGTTTACACCAATTGCTGGCCAAAGGGACAAGTGACGCTAGGCTGCAACTGGCACATGTTGGGTATGTTGCTGGCGATACGGTGCATCCTCCTCACCTGCTGCTGTACCTGTTGTCCCGGTCGTCCCTGTTGTCCCTGTGTTCTCTGTTGTTGAATCCTCACTGCGCGTCTCAGCACCGGGCACCTGCATTGTGGGTCAATGTTTCTCAGCTGTTGGCAGCATATCTGGAAGTCTTGCTGACCACGCTGCTGCTGCTGATTCTCCTCATCTTCATCATCGACTACTAATTCATCTTCCAGGCGAGGTCCTCTCGAGGTTTGTCTCCTGATGAAACGCTGGCAAGCTCTGAGTCGTTGGTGCCTCACGAACTCCTGTTGGCATCTCTGTTGTTGCGGTCGTCGTTGGTTCTCCTCATCCTCCTCAAACTCGTATTGGAGGTCGAATGAGGAGGCTTTGGCGAGGAGCATGAAGAGAGCGAAGGTGGCGAAGAGGAGAGTGAGTTTCGACGCCATTGATGATGGTGGTGATGATGATGATGATGATTGATTTGTATATAATTGATGGATGGATGGAAATGAAGTGGGGGAATGGATGGGTATTTAAAGAAGGTTTGGAGGGTTTGCATGGCGAGAACGTGTTAGATGAGGTGGTGATGCTTGGTGACATAAACTCACACGTAGCTTTACACCATGCAAATACTCCAACCCAAAAATGGCTTTCAGCTTCTGCTTCTTTTCTTTACTGGTTCCACCTTGGAGATCTGTGCATGGAGTTGTCTGCACGCTGCGAAGTGAGGGAAAATTCCAACTTATTCACGTTAAATAAAACATTATTTATTAAAAATATTATTTAACTTTAATAAAAATATATACATATATATATTTAATGAGTTAATAATTGCCGTAAAATGAACTAAAACTAGTTCCTGTCAGATACGGCCATGATTAATTCCTTCATTAGCATGTTAATTTCTACCGTTCTTGCCTACTTTTTTAATGCTAAATTAATATTAATTTGAAAGCTCAAAAAGTGTTCTTACTTATTAATAAATTAAATTTTTAGATTTTATTAAAATGTATAATCTCTTTAAACATGTAGTTAGTTTTAATTAATGTTTATTAGATATATTTATAAAAAAAAAAAATTAAGTAAAATTAAATAAATACTATGTTAAAAAAAGAAATTATTTATTGAATTTATCGAGCTAAAATCTTATATATTTTTAACTTATTCAAGTTCAACTTTGAATATTAAACTTTCCCAGAATAAATTAATTTATGCTTTAAATTCGATTTAAATTCAATAAATAATTCTTTTATTATCAATATTTGTTGATTTCATTTTTCTATCCTTATACATATATAAAATTATTACTCAAATATATTCTATATTATTAAAATTAAATTAAAAACAGAATACGATATAGTTGAGGTATTATGTTAAATTAATAGAATTTATTTATTTATTTATTTATTTACTCGTTATCTCAACCCTTTACAAATTTAAATATAAGACGCCTTCATCACTTGCCAACAACTTAGTTATCAAATTTTGACCAATTCAACTCATCAAGTTAAGAGTTTAGCTAAAGAAATTAGCATGGATTGGGTTGTGAAGGTGAAAAATGAAGGATTTGAGATGAGATATGGATGAAAAACGAATAAGGGCAGTGATCCACTACGTTACAAAATAGCGTGGGGATCACCTCAATGGATCTAAAGACATCAAAAAATACTGAAACGATCCGTGAACTTGAAAAGAAATAAATTATGAATTGAATGCGGAATTAAAATAATAAATTAAGGTTTATATTCCTTACACAATAATTCGGGATACCCAATAAGACTACGAGAATGACATTTCTAGAGGAACAACTAATAATTAAACAAATAAATGAAAAGTAAATAAACTGAACGTTCTACTCGCAACTTCTTGTGGATCGATCTCTAGATATTGGTACTCTTGATCTGAAATGGTTAATAAAAGAGTGAGCTACACTAGTTCAGTAAGAATATCACGCTACTCACCGACACAGAAATTAAGGTTGGTAGAAATCATAAAAACAACTAATGGAGCTCTCAATTTAAGTAAAATTCATTTATCATAAATAAAATCATTTACCGCATGCTTACCGTAATGAGATTTCCAAAACCGACCTATAAAGTCAATAACATAAAGAATATCATAATTTTATATTCAATTAGTCGGAACAACCACTTTCTCATTTATCAGCCCACTGGTATCCATAAGGGTTCATAGGGATATTCTTATTACGCGTTAACCTTTTTTCAACATTTTCAACTAACGAGTCGTCCCCATACCCCGTCCGGTATAAGCGTCAAGAAATATCATCCTTCAATACCCCGTTCGGTATGAGGATGAAACGAGTCGTTCCTATACCCCGTCCGGTATGAGCGCCAAAAAATACTATCCCTCAATACCCCGTCCGGTATGAGGGTGAAACGTACCGTCTCCAAATCCCGTCCAGTATGAGCGTCAAATTACCAATCCTCAATACCTTATCTGGTATAAGGCAACGTTCATGGCAGAATTTTCTATTTATTCGGTCCGTCCACCATCTCCCAATATATCTAGTAAGGCTACCATTCATCCATTCACTTAATCAAATAATTTCTCCTTTACCTTTAATATTCAGTTTTCCAATTAACTATAAATCATATAAAACAAACAATTCATGCATCAAGGAAATACAATCGAATTATCATACCAATTCTAATGTATTATCATGCATTCAAAATTGTAAAATCAATCAATCAATGAAACATGGCAAACAGTAATAAATAACCGGTTCCGGCTCCATTAGTACCATTTAATTATCGATATTTCTGAATTACGCAAATTACCATATTATTTATAATAAAACTTCAATTTCATAACAGGGAATAAAGTGGTGCATTCTTACTCAAATTAATGTCTGAAATGCTAAACTTTCAGCTACGTCTACTACTATCCCCGAGTTTCCTAAATTTTTCTTCGAGCATTAAAACACATCTTAAGTACTTAAAAATATCCCCAAAAAACCCAAAATTAGTGTTAGAAACCTCTTTTGGCCAATTTTAAAATTCCGACACGGCGACTCTGCCGTGCTCCGGCGACGACATCACTGCCCCCGGTGGCAGTTTGCCTTGGGTTGGCCGTTTTCGATTAGTTTTGGCTGATTTTGTACCCATCCATGCGAAAAAACAAGTTAAGGGGTCTCAGTTGGCCGAAAAAAGTCAAAAAACCAAAGCTTACCGGTGGCAAAATTTTCCAGTGCAGTGGCTCCGCCGACTCACCTTCACTGTTGGGTATTTGCTTCGGTCAACTTGTAGAAAAAGGAATGATAATTACAATGGTGAAAGAATTATACGAAACGGGAATCAGGAAGGGCCTCATCGGAGGTGGTTTTTGCTTTTTCCTACGGCGGCACCACCGGGCTTTACCGGCAGTTTTCGTCTCATCCACCAATCTTTTTGTTCTGATTTGGCCATGGGGGTGTTCAAAATTAAATTTTAAGCGAATTAAATTTTTTTTACCTCTTTTGGTGGTCGGAAGTGGCTCCGGTGCGGCGGCGAACGGCGATCGATTCCCTTCCCGATGACTAGCTCTTCTTCTCCAACATGGGGGTCTAGCGGCTACAGTTAGGATTTAGTGTGGAAAGGGGTATTTATATTTATCTCTTTTTAATCTGGATCGTCTACCGCATTTTATCTGAACTGTTCGATCGCGTTTAAGTAGGAAGTGAATCTGAACCGTTCATCGCAATTTGATATAGGCCGTCTGATTGCGTTTAAATAGGAAGTGTATTCGGACCGTTCATCGCGTTTAATCGCGATTGTCCGATCGCATCTGAGGAGGGAATAGATCCAGACCATCCTCGCGTGCAGGAACAAATCTGGACCATCCGATCGCGGGCACGCGGATCGCCAACGTAGCCTCCTGCGTGGTACCGCGTCAGCGTGCCTTGCCACGCGGTGCGCTCCGATTCGTCGTGGTTGCTGAATGGGCGTCCTGCGTGATACATTTTTCTTAAATTGTGTTTTGACTTCTGTTTTCGATTTTTCTTTCAAAAATACTCCCAGAACCCTAATTTTGACCCCCTTTCTCTCAAAATTATTTTCAATTTCATCTTCCACCTATTTTTTTCCTAATTTTACATTAAATAATAATTTATAAAATAAAAAATTAAATTTTGTACATAAATTTTGAATTTTACAAATTAATTTCGGGTATTACAACTCTTCTCCCCTTAAAAGAAATTTGATCCCTCAAATTTGTCTCTCTCCCATTCAATCAAATAGTTGGGGATACCAGGCTCTGAAATCTGCTTCTAGCTCCCATGTGGCCTCTCCTTATGTGTGATTCTGTCATAGGACCTTAACGAAAAAAAATTTCCAGTTGTGAAGTACTCTAATTCTTTCGGTCCACAATACCCACCGGTATCTTCTCGTAGGACAGATCCTACTTGAGCAAAAAGGGCTCGTGGGTCAGGATGTGAAAGGGGTCCCGGTTGTACTGCGTAGCATGGACACATAGAACACATTATGGACCTTGATAGTTCTGGAGGCAATGCCAGTTTGTAAGTGACGGTGCCAATTTCGTCTAAGATTTCGAATGACCTAATAAACTGGGGATTTAATTTTTTCCCATTGTCAAACCTACTGATTTCTTTCAAATGAGTAACCTTAAGAAACACCCAATCATCTTTCTCAAATTTCAAATCTCTCATTCGAGTATCCATATAACTTTTGTGTCTGCTCTGAGCCGTCTGAATGTTCTTCATGATCTTAACTATTTTGGTTGCAGTCTCATCTACAAGATCTAGACCGAATAATTTTCTATCACCCACTTCTTCCCAATATATCGGCAATCATCATGGACGGCCATACAACACCTCGTACGAAGCCATGCCAATACTTTCTTGGTAACTGTTATTGTAGGCAAACTTTATTAAGGGTAAATGATCATCCCAATAGCCCCCGAAATCAAGAACACAAGCTTAAAGCATATCCTCCAGTATGCAGATCGTCCTTTCTTATTATCCATCGGTCTGAGGGTAGAATGTAGTACTAAGGGACAGTTTTGTTGCCATAACTTGTTAAAAACTATACCAGAATCGAAAAGTGAACCTGGGGTCCCTATCAGACACTACTGTCACTGGCACTCCATGTAACCTGACTATCTCCCAGATATATATTTTTGCTAGCTTGTTCAGAGGGTCGGTCATCCTGATGGTTAAGAAGTGGGAAGACTTGGTGAGTCAGTCAATAATTATCTAAATTGTATTATGTCCCCAGTATGTCCTAGACAATCCTGTCACGAAATTCATTGTGATATGTTCTCACTTCCACTCCGAAATTGATAATGACTGAAGTAGCCTGCCTAGGCATTGATGCTCTACTTTGACTTGCTGACATACCAAACACTTGGAAACAAAATCGGCCACATCTCTTTTCATCTCGTTCTACTAAAATTGGAGTCGCATAATTTGATGCATCTTAGTCTTTCGGGATGCATGACAAACTTTGAGATATGGGCCTCTGTCATGATATCCCTTTTTAACTCACTGTCACCTGAAACATACACCATGTCCTGAAATCTAAGCACCACATCGGCAGAGACTCAAAATTTTGAATTAACTCCCTATTTTGCATCTTTCTTAAGGGCTACTAGGGTGGAATTGGTGGACTGAGCTGCCTTTATTCTCTGAATCAACTCGAGTTGAACAGTTAGGTGGGCCAAACATGTGACTCTCTTAAGGTCCTAAAGTCGTACTTGTTGTGCGGCGCCTATTACCTTGCATTCTGAAACCATCAAGTGAGGTAATATACCTGCACTTTTTCTACTGAGTGCATCGACTACCACGTTGCCCTTACTTGGGTGATAAAAGATGTTTCAATCATAGTCTTTGAGGAGTTCTATCCATCTTTTTTTACGTATGTTGAGATTCTTTTGAGTGAATATGTATTTCTAACTCTTATGATCGGTATAGATCTGAAAAGTCTCCCCATACAAGTAGTGGCGTCAAGTCTTCAAGGTATGAATAATCGCAGCAAGTTTTAAGTCATGGGTGGGGTAGTTTTTCTCATAATTTTTTAATTGTCTAGACCCATAGGCTATAATTTTCTCATGCTGCATCAGAACACAACCCAACCCTAGGTAGTAGGTATCATTATAGACTGTATATCCACTTGACCCGCTTGACAAGGTCAACACAAGTGCAATACTCAACCGTTTCTTTAGTTCCGAAAAACTCCTTTCACAGTTTTCGTTCTACTCAAACTTGACATTCTTCTTTGTGAGTCAAGTCAAATGAGCAATTAGGCTAGAAAACTCTACCACAAACCTGCAGTAATAGCCTATCATCCCTAGAAAGCTACAGATCTCATTGAGCGAAGTCAATTTTTCTCAGCTGAGCACTACCTCAACTTTTTTAAGGTTCACTGACACTCTATCCTTTGATATGATGTGCCCTATAAAGGTAGTCTGCTCGA